>NW_026970364.1:0-294040 GCF_028390025.1 Pseudophryne corroboree
CTTAAATTAACAAAAAAAAATGCATATAGCAAAGAATAGTTTCAATCTGCCTACCTCTGGGTTATGGGTCCAGCATGCTTCCATTGCAGTACTCTGCTGCACATGTAAGTGCAAGAGATCCTGAAGCACTCACTCATCATGGGAAAGTACCAATGTGTTTATTTGTTGGTTGATGGAAGAAACATCTTACAAAAACTCTCCAGATTATTGATTTTTTAATGTTTTTCTAGGAAACGTTCTAGATGTATGCTTATTAGCCTTTGTCAGTATGTACTTTTCGCAAAGTGTCTCTGTGGCGCAATCGGTTAGTGTGTTCGGCTATTAACCAAAAGGTTGGTGGTTCAATCCCACCCAGGGACGTAATTGACCTTGTGGTCAGATTTTGGTGATATTTAAGTAGACAAGTCAAATTTCAAACCCCCTCTTATTGTGTAGGGTACCTGGCCTTCTCTGATGTAATCAGAGTTAGATTTGATTCAGTGATTTTATAAAAAACAGCTAGGAAGCACAATTTAGCAGTGGGTTGCAGAGAAAAAAAATATGCTGGCAGAAAAATCCAATTGAGTGATTAAACAGCTCTTCATTTTCTGGCTTTATTTTTATGCTAACAAATTTGTTCTCTGAAAAGTGTGCACAAAGCCAAGTCTCTGATTAACACCTTTGTAAGGATGGTTTTTCACCTATTACTAAATTAAACTTGCTTCATTGGAAAGGCAGCAAGATGCATCCTCATTTCAATGTCTACTGAAATAATACAAGTTGACACCAGGAAACATTAACGCCACTGCATCCTTGCTGCTTTCTCATGTGGAAGTCTGTTTAATGTGAAAACAAGGTGATATCTAATTAGCACACGGGTAAGGAATTAAGAAAATCTTTATTTAAGGGTGAAGATGTTTCTCACAAAATTGTTGACCCAATGCATCATTGAAATTCATGCTGGAAAGATGAATTTAATATATCACTTGTACATTTTGTATTGCTCTTCTGGTGACAATGTAGTTTGTTTTTGTCAATTACCATTTTAATAATAGGGTAAAGAAAATGAAGTGGATTTTTGAAAGAAAACAATACTGTCAATATACTATTAAAACAAATTAAAATGGTAAAAGTTATTGTACTTTAAGTAAAAATAAAAGAGCCAAAATATCAATCCCAGTTTTGGATTACTTTAATTAACAAAAAAAAATGCATATAGCAGAGGATAGTTTCAATCTGCCTACCTCTGGGTTATGGGCCCAGCATGCTTCCATTGCTGTACTCTGCTGCACATGTAAGTGCAAGAGATCCTGAAGCACTCACTCATCATGGGAAAGTACCAATGTGTTTCTTCGTTGGTTGATAGAAGAAACATCTTACAAAAACTCTCCAGATTATTGACTTTTTTAAGTTTTTCTAGGAAACGTTTTAGATGAATGCTTATTAGCATTTGTCAGTATGTACTTTTGCAAAGTGTATCTGTGGCGCAATCAGTTAGTGTGTACGGCTATTAACCAAAAGGTTGGTGGTTCAATCCCACCCAGGGACGTAATTGACCTTGTTATCAGATTTTGGTGATCTTTAAGTAGACAAGTCAAATTTCATACCCCCTGTTATTGTGTAGGGTACCTGGCCTTCTCAGATGTAATCAGAGTTAGATTTGATTCAGTGATTTTATAAAAACATCTAGGAAGCACAATTTAGCAGTGGGTTGCAGAGAAAAAGAAATATGCTGGCAAAAAAATCAAATTGCGTGATTAAACAGCTCTTCATTTTCTGGCTTTATTTTTATGCTAACAAATTTGTTCTCTGAAAAATGTCCACAAAGCCAAGTCTCTGATTAACACCTTTGTAGGGATGGTTTTTCACCTATTACTAAATTAAACTTGCTTCATTGGAAAGGCAGCAAGATGCATCCTCATTTCAATGTCTACTGAAATAATACAGGTTGAAACCAGGAAACATTAACGCCACTGCATCCTTGCTGCTTTCTCATGTGGAAGTCTGTTTAATGTGAAAACAAGGTGATATCTAATTAGCACACAGGTAAGGAATTACGAAAATCTTTATTTAAGGGTGAAGATGTTTCTCACAAAATTGTTGCCCCAATGCATCATTGAAATTCAAGCTGGAAAGATGATTTTAATATATCACTTGTACATTTTGTATTGCTCTTCTGGTGACAATGTAGTTTTTTTTGTCAATTACCATTTTAATAATAGGGTAAAGAAAATTAAGTGGATTTTTGAAAGAAAACTATACTGTCAATATACTATTAAAACAAATTAAAATGGTAAAAGTTATTGTACTTTAAGTAAAAATAAAAGAGCAAAAATATCAATCCCAGTTTTGATTACTTAAATTAACAAAAAAAAATGCATATAGCAAAGAATAGTTTCAATCTGCCTACCTCTGGGTTATGGGTCCAGCATGCTTCCATTGCAGTACTCTGCTGCACATGTAAGTGCAAGAGATCCTGAAGCACTCACTCATCATGGGAAAGTACCAATGTGTTTATTTGTTGGTTGATGGAAGAAACATCTTACAAAAACTCTCCAGATTATTGATTTTTTAATGTTTTTCTAGGAAACGTTCTAGATGTATGCTTATTAGCCTTTGTCAGTATGAACTTTTCACAAAGTGTCTCTGTGGCGCAATCGGTTAGTGTGTTCGGCTATTAACCAAAAGGTTGGTGGTTCAATCCCACCCAGGGACGTAATTGACCTTGTGGTCAGATTTTGGTGATATTTAAGTAGACAAGTCAAAATTTCAAACCCCCTCTTATTGTGTAGGGTACCTGGCCTTCTCTGATGTAATCAGAGTTAGATTTGATTCAGTGATTTTATAAAAACAGCTAGGAAGCACAATTTAGCAGTGGGTTGCAGAGAAAAAAAATATGCTGGCAGAAAAATCCAATTGAGTGATTAAACAGCTCTTCATTTTCTGGCTTTATTTTTATGCTAACAAATTTGTTCTCTGAAAAGTGTCCACAAAGCCAAGTCTCTGATTAACACCTTTGTAAGGATGGTTTTTCACCTATTACTAAATTAAACTTGCTTCATTGGAAAGGCAGCAAGATGCATCCTCATTTCAATGTCTACTGAAATAATACAAGTTGACACCAGGAAACATTAACGCCACTGCATCCTTGCTGCTTTCTCATGTGGAAGTCTGTTTAATGTGAAAACAAGGTGATATCTAATTAGCACACAGGTAAGGAATTAAGAAAATCTTTATTTAAGGGTGAAGATGTTTCTCACAAAATTGTTGACCCAATGCATCATTGAAATTCATGCTGGAAAGATGAATTTAATATATCACTTGTACATTTTGTATTGCTCTTCTGGTGACAATGTAGTTTGTTTTTGTCAATTACCATTTTAATAATAGGGTAAAGAAAATGAAGTGGATTTTTGAAAGAAAACAATACTGTCAATATACTATTAAAACAAATTAAAATGGTAAAAGTTATTGTACTTTAAGTAAAAATAAAAGAGACAAAATATCAATCCCAGTTTTGGATTACTTTAATTAACAAAAAAAAATGCATATAGCAGAGGATAGTTTCAATCTGCCTATCTCTGGGTTATGGGCCCAGCATGCTTCCATTGCAGTACTCTGCTGCACATGTAAGTGCAAGAGATCCTGAAGCACTCACTTATCATGGGAAAGTACCAATGTGTTTCTTTGTTGGTTGATGGAAGAAACATCTTACAAAAACTCTCCAGATTATTGACTTTTTAAAGTTTTTCTAGGAAACGTTCTTGATGAATGCTTATTAGCCTTTGTCAGTATGTACTTCTTGCAATGTGTCTCTGTGGTGCAATTGGTTAGTGTGTAAGGCTAATAACCAAAAGGTTGGTGGTTCAATCCCACCCAGGAACGTAATTGACCTTGTGATCAGATTTTGGTGATATTTAAGTAGACAAGTCAAAATTTCAAACCCCCTCTTATTGTGTAGGGTACCTGGCCTTCTTTGATGTAATCAGAGTTAGATTTGATTCAGTGATTTTATAAAAAACAGCTAGGAAGCACAATTTAGCAGTGGGTTGCAGAGAAAAAAAATATGCTGGCAAAACAAATCCAATTGAGTGATTAAACAGCTCTTCATTTTCTGGCTTTATTTTTATGCTAACAAATTTGTTCTCTGAAAAGTGTCCACAAAGCCAAGTCTCTGATTAACACCTTTGTAGGGATGGTTTTTCACCTATTACTAAATTAAACTTGCTTCATTGGAAAGGCAGCAAGATGCATCCTCATTTCAATGTCTACTGAAATAATACAAGTTGACACCAGGAAACATTAACGCCACTGCATCCTTGCTGCTTTCTCATGTGGAAGTCTGTTTAATGCGAAAACAAGGTGATATCTAATTAGCACACAGGTAAGGAATTAAGAAAATCTTTATTTAAGGGTGAAGATGTTTCTCACAAAATCGTTGCCCCAATGCATCATTGAAATTCAAGCTGGAAAGATGATTTTAATATATCACTTGTACATTTTGTATTGCTCTTCTGGTGACAATGTAGTTTGTTTTTGTCAATTACCATTTTAATAATAGGGTAAAGAAAATTAAGTGTATTTTTGAAAGAAAACAATACTGTCAATATACTATTAAAACAAATTAAAATGGTAAAAGTTATTGTACTTTAAGTAAAAATAAAAGAGCCAAAATATCAATCCCAGTTTTGGATTACTTTAATTAAAAAAAAAAGCATACAGCAGAGGATAGTTTCAATCTGCCTACCTCTGGGTTATGAGCCCAGCATGCTTCCATTGCTGTACTCTGCTGCACATGTAAGTGCAAGAGATCCTGAAGCACTCACTCATCATGGGAAAGTACCAATGTGTTTCTTCGTTGGTTGATGGAAGAAACATCTTACAAAAACTCTCCAGATTATTGACTTTTTAAAGTTTTTCTAGGAAACGTTTTAGATGAATGCTTATTAGCCTTTGTCAGTATGCACTTTCGCAAAGTGTCTCTGTGGCACAATCAGTTAGTGTGTACGGCTATTAACTAAAAGGTTGGTGGTTAAATCCCACCCAGGGATGTAATTGATCTTGTTATCAGATTTTGGTGATCTTTAAATTGACAAGTCAAAATTTCAAACCCCCTCTTATGGTGTAGGGTACCTGGCCTTCTCTGATGTAATCAGAGTTAGATTTGATTCATTGATTTTATAAAAACAGCTAGGAAGCACAATTTAGCAGTGGTTTGCAGAGAAAAAAAATATGCTGGCAGAAAAATTCAATTGAGTGATTAAACAGCTCTTCATTTTCTGGCTTTATTTTTATGCTAACAAATTTGTTCTCTGAAAAGTGTCCACAAAGCCAAGTCTCTGATTAACACCTTTGTAAGGATGGTTTTTCACCTATTACTAAATTAAACTTGCTTCATTGGAAAGGCAGCAAGATGCATCCTCATTTCAATGTCTACTGAAATAATACAAGTTGACACCAGGAAACATTAACGCCACTGCATCCTTGCTGCTTTCTCATGTGGAAGTCTGTTTAATGCGAAAACAAGGTGATATCTAATTATCACACAGGTAAGGAATTAAGAAATCTTTATTTAAGGGTGAAGATGTTTCTCACAAAATCGTTTCCCCAATGCATCATTGAAATTCAAGCTGGAAAGATGATTTTAATATATCACTTGTACATTTTGTATTGCTCTTCTGGTGACAATGTAGTTTGTTTTTGTCAATTACCATTTTAATAATAGGGTAAAGAAAATTAAGTGGATTTTTGAAAGAAAACAATACTGTCAATATACTATTAAAACAAATTAAAATGGTAAAAGTTATTGTACTTTAAGTAAAAATAAAAGAGCCAAAATATCAATCCCAGTTTTGGATTACTTTAATTAACAAAAAAAATGCATATAGCAGAGGATAGTTTCAATCTGCCTACCTCTGGGTTATGGGCCCAGCATGCTTCCATTGCTGTACTCTGCTGCACATGTAAGTGCAAGAGATCCTGAAGCACTCACTCATCATGGGAAAGTACCAATGTGTTTCTTCGTTGGTTGATAGAAGAAACATCTTACAAAAACTCTCCAGATTATTGATTTTTTAATGTTTTTCTAGGAAACGTTCTAGATGTATGCTTATTAGCCTTTGTCAGTATGCACGTTTTGCAAAGTGTCTCTGTGGCGCAATCGGTTAGTGTGTTTGGCTATTAACCGAAAGGTTGGTGGTTCAATCCCACCTAGGGACGTAATTAAACTTGTGATCAGATTTTGGTGATATTTAAGTAGACAAGTCAAAATTTCAAACCCCCTCTTATGGTGTAGGGTACATGGCCTTCTCTGATGTAATCAGAGTTAGATTTTATTCAGTGATTTTATAAAAAAACAGCTAGGAAGCACAATTTAGCAGTGGGTTGCAGAGAAAAAAAATATGCTGGCAGAAAAATCCAATCCAGTGATTAAACAGCTCTTCATTTTCTGGCTTTATTTTTATGCTAACAAATTTGTTCTCTGAAAAGTGTCCACAAAGCCAAGTCTCTGATTAACACCTTTGTAAGGATGGTTTTTCACCTATTACTAAATTAAACTTGCTTCATTGGAAAGGCAGCAAGATGCATCCTCATTTCAATGTCTACTGAAATAATACAAGTTGATACCAGGAAACATTAACGCCACTGCTTCCTTGCTGCTTTCTCATGTGGAAGTCTGTTTAATGTGAAAACAAGGTGATATCTAATTAGCACACAGGTAAGGAATTAAGAAAATCTTTATTTAAGGGTGAAGATGTTTCTCACAAATTTGTTGACCCAATGCATCATTGAAATTCAAGCTGGAAAGATGATTTTAATATATCACTTGTACATTTTGTATTGCTCTTCTGGTGACAATGTAGTTTGTTTTTGTCAATTACCATTTTAATAATAGGGTAAAGAAAATGAAGTGGATTTTTGAAAGAAAACAATACTGTCAATATACTATTAAAACAAATTAAAATGGTAAAAGTTATTGTACTTTAAGTAAAAATAAAAGAGCCAAAATATCAATCCCAGTTTTGGATTACTTTAATTAACAAAAAAAAAAATGCATATAGCAGAGGATAGTTTCAATCTGCCTACCTCTGGGTTATGGGCCCAGCATGCTTCCATTGCTGTACTCTGCTGCACATGTAAGTGCAAGAGATCCTGAATCACTCATTCATCATGGGAAAGTACCAATGTGTTTCTTCGTTGGTTGATAGAAGAAACATCTTACAAAAACGCTCCAGATTATTGACTTTTTTAAGTTTTTCTAGGAAACGTTTTAGATGAATGCTTATTAGCATTTGTCAGTATGTACTTTTGAAAAGTGTCTCTGTGGCGCAATCAGTTAGTGTGTACGGCTATTAACCAAAAGGTTGGTGGTTCAATCCCACCCAGGGACGTAATTGACCTTGTTATCAGATTTTGGTGATCTTTAAGTAGACAAGTCAAATTTCATACCCCCTGTTATGGTGTAGGGTACCTGGCCTTCTCTGATGTAATCAGAGTTAGATTTGATTCAGTGATTTTATAAAAACAGCTAGGAAGCACAATTTAGCAGTGGGTTGCAGAGAAAAAGAAATATGCTGGCAAAAAAATCAAATTGCGTGATTCAACAGCTCTTCATTTTCTGGCTTTATTTTTATGCTAACAAATTTGTTCTCTGAAAAGTGTCCACAAAGCCAAGTCTCTGATTAACACCTTTGTAGGGATGGTTTTTCACCTATTACTAAATTAAACTTGCTTCATTGGAAAGGCAGCAAGATGTATCCTCATTTCAATGTCTACTGAAATAATACAGGTTGACACCAGGAAACATTAACGCCACTGCATCCTTGCTGCTTTCTCATGTGGAAGTCTGTTTAATGTGAAAACAAGGTGATATCTAATTAGCACACAGGTAAGGAATTAAGAAAATCTTTATTTAAGGGTGAAGATGTTTTCTCACAAAATCGTTGCCCCAATGCATCATTGAAATTCAAGCTGGAAAGATGATTTTAAAATATCACTTGTACATTTTGTATTGCTCTTCTGGTGACAATGTAGTTTGTTTTTGTCAATTACCATTTTAATAATAGGGTAAAGAAAATGAAGTGGATTTTTGAAAGAAAACAATACTGTCAATATACTATTAAAACAAATTAAAATGGTAAAAGTTATTGTACTTTAAGTAAAAATAAAAGACAAAATATCAGTCCCAGTTTTGGATTACTTTAATTAACAAAAAAAAAATGCATATAGCAGAGGATAGTTTCAATCTGCCTACCTCTGGGTTATGGGCCCAGCATGCTTCCATTGCAGTACTCTGCTGCACATGTAAGTGCAAGAGATCCTGAAGCACTCACTCATCATGGGAAAGTACCAATGTGTTTCTTCATTGGTTGATGGAAGAAACATCTTACAAAAACTCTCCAGATTATTGACTTTTTAAAGTTTTTCTAGGAAACGTTTTAGATGAATGCTTATTAGCCTTTGTCAGTAAGGACTTTTGCAAAGTGTCTCTGTGGCGCAATCAGTTAGTATGTACGGCTATTTACCATAAGGTTGGTGGTTCAATCCCACCCAGGGACCTAATTTCCCTTGTTATCAGATTTTGGTGATCTTTAAGTAGACAAGTCAAAATTTCAAACCCCCTGTTACGGTGTAGGGTACCTGGCCTTCTCTGATGTAATCAGAGTTAGATTTGATTCAGTGATTTTATAAAAACAGCTAGGAAGCACAATTTAGCAGTGGGTTGCAGAGAAAAAAAATATGCTGGCAGAAAAATCCAATTGAGTGATTAAACAGCTCTTCATTTTCTGGCTTTATTTTTATGCTAACAAATTTGTTCTCTGAAAAGTGTCCACAAAGCCAAGTCTCTGATTAACACCTTTGTAAGGATGGTTTTTCACCTATTACTAAATTAAACTTGCTTCATTGGAAAGGCAGCAAGATGCATCCTCATTTCAATGTCTACTGAAATAATACAAGTTGACACCAGGAAACATTAACGCCACTGCATCCTTGCTGCTTTCTCATGTGGAAGTCTGTTTAATATGAAAACAAGGTGATATCTAATTAGCACACGGGTAAGGAATTAAGAAAATCTTTATTTAAGGGTGAAGATGTTTCTCACAAAATCGTTGCCCCAATGCATCATTGAAATTCAAGCTGGAAATATGATTTTAATATATCACTTGTACATTTTGTATTGCTCTTCTGGTGACAATGTAGTTTGTTTTTGTCAATTACCATTTTAATAATAGGGTAAAGAAAATGAAGTGGATTTTTGAAAGAAAACAATACTGTCAATATACTATTAAAATAAATTAAAATGGTAAAAGTTGTTGTACTTTAAGTAAAAATAAAAGAGCCAAAATATCAATCCCAGTTTTGGATTACTTTAATTAACAAACAAAAAAATGCATATAGCAGAGGATAGTTTCAATCTGCCTACCTCTGGGTTATGGGCCCAGCATGCTTCCATTGCTGTACTCTGCTGCACATGTAAGTGCAAGAGATCCTGAAGCACTCACTCATCATGGGAAAGTACCAATGTGTTTCTTCGTTGGTTGATGGAAGAAACATCTTACAAAAACTCTCCAGATTATTGACTTTTTAAAGTTTTTCTAGGAAACGTTTTAGATGAATGCTTATTAGCTTTGTCAGTATGTACTTTTGCAAAGTGTCTCTGTGGCGCAATCAGTTAGTATGTACGGCTATTAACCAAAAGGTTGGTGGTTCAATCCCACCCAGGGACCTAATTGACCTTGTTATCAGATTTTGGTGATCTTTAAGTAGACAAGTCAAAATTTCAAACCCCCTGTTATGGTGTAGGGTACCTGGCCTTCTCTGATGTAATCAGAGTTAGATTTGATTCAGTGATTTTATAAAAACAGCTAGGAAGCACAATTTAGCAGTGGTTTGCAGAGAAAAAAAATATGCTGGCAGAAAAATCCAATTGAGTGATTAAACAGCTCTTTATTTTCTGGCTTTATTTTTATGCTAACAAATTTGTTCTCTGAAAAGTGTCCACAAAGCCAAGTCTCTGATTAACACCTTTGTAAGGATGGTTTTTCACCTATTACTAAATTAAACTTGCTTCATTGGAAAGGCAGCAAGATGCATCCTCATTTCAATGTCTACTGAAATAATACAGGTTGACACCAGGAAACATTAACGCCACTGCATCCTTGCTGCTTTCTCATGTGGAAGTCTGTTTAATGTGAAAACAAGGTGATATCTAATTAGCACACAGGTAAGGAATTAAGAAAATCTTTATTTAAGGGTGAAGATGTTTCTCACAAAATCGTTGCCCCAATGCATCATTGAAATTCAAGCTGGAAAGATGATTTTAATATATCACTTGTACATTTTATATTGCTCTTCTGGTGACAATGTAGTTTGTTTTTGTCAATTACCATTTTAATAATAGGGTAAAGAAAATGAAGTGGATTTTTGAAAGAAAACAATACTGTCAATATACTATTAAAACAAATTAAAATGGTAAAAGTTATTGTACTTTAAGTAAAAATAAAAGAGCCAAAATATCAATCCCAGTTTTGGATTACTTTAATTAACAAAAAAAAAATGCATATAGCAGAGGATAGTTTCAATCTGCCTACCTCTGGGTTATGGGCCCAGCATGCTTCCATTGCTGTACTCTGCTGCACATGTAAGTGCAAGAGATCCTGAAGCACTCACTCATCATGGGAAAGTACCAATGTGTTTCTTCGTTGGTTGATGGAAGAAACATCTTACAAAAACTCTCCAGATTATTGACTTTTTAAAGTTTTTCTAGGAAACGTTTTAGATGAATGCTTATTAGCCTTTGTCAGTATGGTCTTTCGCAAAGTGTCTCTGTGGCGCAATCAGTTAGTATGTACGGCTATTAACCATAAGGTTGGTGGTTCAATCCCACCCAGGGACCTAATTGACCTTGTTATCAGATTTTGGTGATCTTTAAGTAGACAAGTCAAAATTTCAAACCCCCTGTTATGGTGTAGGGTACCTGGCCTTCTCTGATGTAATCAGAGTTAGATTTGATTCAGTGATTTTATAAAAACAGCTAGGAAGCACAATTTAGCAGTGGGTTGCAGAGAAAAAAAATATGCTGGCAGAAAAATCCAATTGAGTGATTAAACAGCTCTTCATTTTCTGGCTTTATTTTTATGCTAACAAATTTGTTCTCTGAAAAGTGTCCACAAAGCCAAGTCTCTGATTAACACCTTTGTAAGGATGGTTTTTCACCTATTACTAAATTAAACTTGCTTCATTGGAAAGGCAGCAAGATGCATCCTCATTTCAATGGTAAGTCAACCTTCTTGCCCTATGTTCCCTGTCAACGGATGAAGACGCATCATTATCTACCGCAGTCATTTTGGCCCAATAGATATGCAAGAAGTTTAGATTCCCCTTTCTTTGCAGGTAGAGGAAGGAAAAGGAAGAGGTCTGTAGCCTCTTCAAGATCGCAGGACCAGAGATTGTCCTCTGCTTCTGCCAAATCCACTGCATGACACTGGGGCTTTCTTGCAGGAGCCCACACCAGTGGGGGCACGTCTAAAACTCTTCAGTCAGTTCTGGATTCATTCGGACCTGGACTCGTGGGTTTTACAAATAGTGTCCCAAGGGTACAAACTGGGGTTTCAAGACGTTCCCCCTCACCGATTGTTCAAATTGGCCTTAGTCAGCAGGGAGAAGGTTTTTATTCAAGCCTCTTCGTGGTCCCGAAGCCGGACGGCTCAGTCAGACCAATCTTAAATCTGAAATCCCTCAATTTCTTCCTAAAGAAATTAAATTTCAAGATGGAATTTCTCAGGGCAGTGATCTCCAGTCCGGAGGACGGAGATTTCATGGTTTTGGTAGACATAAAGGATGCCTACTTACATGTTCCCATTTAGCCACTGCCTCAAGCTACCTAAGGTTTGCAATTCAGGATTGTCATTACCAATTTCAGACATTGCCGTTTGGTCTGTCCACGGCTCCGAGGATTTTCACCAGGGTGATGGCGGAAATTATGGTTCTCCTTCGCAAGCAAGGAGTCACAATTATCCCGTACTTGGATGATTTCCTGATAAAGGTGAGATCCAGGGACCAGTTGGTGCAAAACATTGCACTCTCCCTGACAGTTCTTCAACAACATGGTTGGCTCCTAAACTTGCCAAAATCGCGGGAGAATGTGAAGGAGGAGATGTTGACAGGTCGCGTTCCGCTTGACTTGACAATTTTGTCACCAGCAGGTCTTTCAACCCCAGCAGACCTGTGTCTGCCGGAAAGAGAGATCCAAGGTAGGCTTTAAATCTAGGATCGAGCACGGTGGCCAAAATGTAGTGCTCTGATTTCAACAGATTGACCACCCGTGAATCCTTGTTAAGCGAATTAAGGGCTGCATCCACAAGTCCCACATGCCTAGCGGAATCGCTCCGTGTTAGCTCCTCCTTCAATGCCTCCAGCTTCTTCTGCAAAAGCCTGATGAGGGGAATGACCTGACTCAGGCTGGCAGTGTCTGAACTGACTTCACGTGTGGCAAGTTCAAAGGGCATCAGAACCTTGCACAACGTTGAAATCATTCTCCACTGCACTTGAGACAGGTGCATTCCACCTACTATATCGTGCTCAATTGTATAGGCTTGAATGGCCTTTTGCTGCTCCTCCAACCTCTGAAGCATATAGAGGGTTGAATTCCACCTCGTTACCACTTCTTGCTTCAGATGATGGCAGGGCAGGTTCAGTAGTTTTTGGTGGTGCTCCAGTTTTCTGTACGTGGTGCCTGTACGCCGAAAGTGTCCCGCAATTCTTCTGGCCACCGACAGCATCTCTTGCACGCCCCTGTCGTTTTTTAAAAAATTCTGCACCACCAAATTCAAGGTATGTGCAAAACATGGGACGTGCTGGAATTGGCCCAGATTTAATGCACACACAATATTGCTGGCGTTGTCCGATGCCACAAATCCACAGGAGAGTCCAATTGGGGTAAGCCATTCCGCGATGATCTTCCTCAGTTGCCGTAAGAGGTTTTCAGCTGTGTGCGTATTCTGGAAAGCGGTGATACAAAGCGTAGCCTGCCTAGGAAAGAGTTGGCATTTGCGAGATGCTGCTACTGGTGCCGCCGCTGCTGTTCTTGCGGCGGGAGTCCATACATCTACCCAGTGGGCTGTCACAGTCATATAGTCCTGACCCTGCCCTGCTCCACTTGTCCACATGTCCGTGGTTAAGTGGACATTGGGTACAGCTGCATTTTTTAGGACACTGGTGACTCTTTTTCTGAGGTCTGTGTACATTTTCGGTATCGCCTGCCTAGAGAAATGGAACCTAGATGGTATTTGGTACCGGGGACACAGTACCTCCAACAAGTCTCTAGTTGGCTCTGCAGTAATGATGGATACCGGAACCACGTTTCTCACCACCCAGGATGCCAAGGCCTCAGTTATCCGCTTTGCAGTAGGATGACTGCTGTGATATTTCATCTTCCTCGCAAAGGACTGTTGAACAGTCAATTGCTTACTGGAAGTAGTACAAGTGGGCTTACGACTTCCCCTCTGGGATGACCATCGACTCCCAGCGGCAACAACAGCAGCGCCAGCAGCAGTAGGCGTTACACGCAAGGATGCATCGGAGGAATCCCAGGCAGGAGAGGACTCGTCAGACTTGCCAGTGACATGGCCTGCAGGACTATTGGCATTCCTGGGGAAGGAGGAAATTGACACTGAGGGAGTTGGTGGGGTGGTTTGCGTGAGCTTGGTTACAAGAGGAAGGGATTTACTGGTCAGTGGACTGCTTCCGCTGTCACCCAAAGTTTTTGAACTTGTCACTGACTTATTATGAATGCGCTGCAGGTGACGTATAAGGGAGGATGTTCCGAGGTGGTTAACGTCCTTACCCCTACTTATTACAGCTTGACAAAGGTAACACACGGCTTGACACCTGTTGTCCGCATTTCTGGTGAAATACCTCCACACCGAAGAGCTGATTTTTTTGGTATTTTCACCTGGCATGTCAACGGCCATATTCCTCCCACGGACAACAGGTGTCTCCCCGGGTGCCTGACTTAAACAAACCACCTCACCATCAGAATCCTCCTGGTCAATTTCCTCCCCAGCGCCAGCAACACCCATATCCTCCTCATCCTGGTGTACTTCAACACTGACATCTTCAATCTGACTATCAGGAACTGGACTGCGGGTGCTCCTTCCAGCACTAGCAGGGGGCGTGCAAATGGTGGAAGGCGCATGCTCTTCACGTCCAGTGTTGGGAAGGTCAGGCATCGCAACCGACACAATTGGACTCTCCTTGTGGATTTGGGATTTCAAAGAACGCACAGTTCTTTGCGGTGCTTTTGCCAGCTTGAGTCTTTTCAGTTTTCTAGCGAGAGGCTGAGTGCTTCCATCCTCATGTGAAGCTGAACCACTAGCCATGAACATAGGCCAGGGCCTCAGCCGTTCCTTGCCACTCCGTGTGGTAAATGGCATATTGGCAAGTTTACGCTTCTCCTCCGACAATTTTATTTTAGGTTTTGGAGTCCTTTTTTTACTGATATTTGGTGTTTTGGTTTTGACATGCTCTGTACTATGCCATTGGGCATCGGCCTTGGCAGACGACGTTGCTGGCATTTCATCGTCTCGGCCATGACTAGTGGCAGCAGCTTCAGCACGAGGTGGAAGTGGATCTTGATCTTTCCCTAATTTTGGAACCTCAACATTTTTGTTCTCCATATTTTAATAGGCACAACTAAAAGGCACCTCAGGTAAACAATGAAGATGGATGGATTGGATACTAGTATACAATTATGGACGGGCTGCCGAGTGCCGACACAGAGGTAGCCACAGCCGTGAACTACCGCACTGTACTGTGTCTGCTGCTAATATATAGACTGGTTGATAAAGAGATAGTATACTCGTAACTAGTATGTATGTATAAAGAAAGAAAAAAAAACCACGGTTAGGTGGTATATACAATTATGGACGGGCTGCCGAGTGCCGACACAGAGGTAGCCACAGCCGTGAACTACCGCACTGTACTGTGTCTGCTGCTAATATATAGACTGGTTGATAAAGAGATAGTATACTCGTAACTAGTATGTATGTATAAAGAAAGAAAAAAAAACCACGGTTAGGTGGTATATACAATTATGGACGGGCTGCCGAGTGCCGACACAGAGGTAGCCACAGCCGTGAACTACCGCACTGTACTGTGTCTGCTGCTAATATATAGACTGGTTGATAAAGAGATAGTATACTCGTAACTAGTATGTATGTATAAAGAAAGAAAAAAAAACCACGGTTAGGTGGTATATACAATTATGGACGGGCTGCCGAGTGCCGACACAGAGGTAGCCACAGCCGTGAACTACCGCACTGTACTGTGTCTGCTGCTAATATATAGACTGGTTGATAAAGAGATAGTATACTCGTAACTAGTATGTATGTATAAAGAAAGAAAAAAAAACCACGGTTAGGTGGTATATACAATTATGGACGGGCTGCCGAGTGCCGACACAGAGGTAGCCACAGCCGTGAACTACCGCACTGTACTGTGTCTGCTGCTAATATATAGACTGGTTGATAAAGAGATAGTATACTCGTAACTAGTATGTATGTATAAAGAAAGAAAAAAAAACCACGGTTAGGTGGTATATACAATTATGGACGGGCTGCCGAGTGCCGACACAGAGGTAGCCACAGCCGTGAACTACCGCACTGTACTGTGTCTGCTGCTAATATATAGACTGGTTGATAAAGAGATAGTATACTCGTAACTAGTATGTATGTATAAAGAAAGAAAAAAAAACCACGGTTAGGTGGTATATACAATTATGGACGGGCTGCCGAGTGCCGACACAGAGGTAGCCACAGCCGTGAACTACCGCACTGTACTGTGTCTGCTGCTAATATATAGACTGGTTGATAAAGAGATAGTATACTCGTAACTAGTATGTATGTATAAAGAAAGAAAAAAAAACCACGGTTAGGTGGTATATACAATTATGGACGGGCTGCCGAGTGCCGACACAGAGGTAGCCACAGCCGTGAACTACCGCACTGTACTGTGTCTGCTGCTAATATATAGACTGGTTGATAAAGAGATAGTATACTCGTAACTAGTATGTATGTATAAAGAAAGAAAAAAAAACCACGGTTAGGTGGTATATACAATTATGGACGGGCTGCCGAGTGCCGACACAGAGGTAGCCACAGCCGTGAACTACCGCACTGTACTGTGTCTGCTGCTAATATATAGACTGGTTGATAAAGAGATAGTATACTCGTAACTAGTATGTATGTATGTATAAAGAAAGAAAAAAAAACCACGGTTAGGTGGTATATACAATTATGGACGGGCTGCCGAGTGCCGACACAGAGGTAGCCACAGCCGTGAACTACCGCACTGTACTGTGTCTGCTGCTAATATATAGACTGGTTGATAAAGAGATAGTATACTCGTAACTAGTATGTATGTATAAAGAAAGAAAAAAAAACCACGGTTAGGTGGTATATACAATTATGGACGGGCTGCCGAGTGCCGACACAGAGGTAGCCACAGCCGTGAACTACCGCACTGTACTGTGTCTGCTGCTAATATATAGACTGGTTGATAAAGAGTTTAAAAATGGGAAAAAATACCGCGCTGTCACTGGGATTTTTTTTTGGTGTGTTTGAGCAGCCCTGGATAAAGAGATAAATACTGGCAGTTTGTTTTAGAATCAAGGCGCTTGTAACAATATGTAAGAGTATATTGCAACAATTAATTGTTGCAATACTGCAGTGCAATACCTGTAATAAAAAAAGGATTAGTAAATGTTTACAGCCCCTTTTGTGTGTTTTATTACTGGTCCTGCCGGGTTTCTATGTAGCCGGCTCCGTGAGACAGTCTTTCTGCAGGATCTTGCAAGATTTCCTATCTGACCCTATGCTACCCACCTTTTTCCTTGATAGCGGTGGGGAAGAAGCAGTGCTCCTGGCGGCTAGCTGTTTGTTCTCCGCAAAACAGCTGTTCGTTCAGCCGCGTCTTCTGTGCACCAAGCTGTACGGCTGCAGGTGCTCACGATCCCGGCTTGTTAAGACGGACGTAGATGTCTTCTATTTCTGTGCGCTCTGTGGCTGAGAGTGCACGGACCAAGTAATTGCTTCCAACGCGTTTCGGGCTGCACGCCCTTTATCGAGGATATCACTGGTTGATAAAGAGATAGTATACTCGTAACTAGTATGTATGTATAAAGAAAGAAAAAAAAACCACGGTTAGGTGGTATATACAATTATGGACGGGCTGCCGAGTGCCGACACAGAGGTAGCCACAGCCGTGAACTACCGCACTGTACTGTGTCTGCTGCTAATATAGACTGGTTGATAAAGAGATAGTATACTACTAATATTATATACTGGTGGTCAGGTCACTGGTCACTAGTCACACTGGCAGTGGCACTCCTGCAGCAAAAGTGTGCACTGTTTAATTTTAATATAATATTATGTACTCCTGGCTCCTGCTATAACCTATAACTGGCACTGCAGTAGTGCTCCCCAGTCTCCCCCACAATTATAAGCTGTGTGAGCTGAGCAGTCAGACAGATATATAATATATATAGATGATGCAGCACACTGGCCTGAGCCTGAGCAGTGCACACAGATATGGTATGTATGTGACTGAGTCACTGTGTGCTGTGTATCGCTTTTTTCAGGCAGAGAACGGATTATAAATAAAAGTGGTGGTCACTGGTCACTATCAGCAAAACTCTGCACTGTACACTACTGAGTACTCCTAATGCTCCCCAAAATTAGTAAATCAAGTGTCTAAACGGAGAGGACGCCAGCCACGTCCTCTCCCTATCAATCTCAATGCACGTGTGAAAATGGCGGCGACGCGCGGCTCCTTATATAGAATCCGAGTCTCGCGATAGAATCCGAGCCTCGCGAGAATCCGACAGCGTCATGATGACGTTCGGGCGCGCTCGGGTTAACCGAGCAAGGCGGGAAGATCCGAGTCGCTCGGACCCGTGAAAAAAAACATGAAGTTCTGGCGGGTTCGGATTCAGAGAAACCGAACCCGCTCATCTCTAGAACCAACTAGAGACTTGTTGGAGGTACTGTGTCCCCGGTACCAAATACCATCTAGGTTCCATTTCTCTAGGCAGGCGATACCGAAAATGTACACAGACCTCAGAAAAAGAGTCACCAGTGTCCTAAAAAATGCAGCTGTACCCAATGTCCACTTAACCACGGACATGTGGACAAGTGGAGCAGGGCAGGGTCAGGACTATATGACTGTGACAGCCCACTGGGTAGATGTATGGACTCCCGCCGCAAGAACAGCAGCGGCGGCACCAGTAGCAGCATCTCGCAAACGCCAACTCTTTCCTAGGCAGGCTACGCTTTGTATCACCGCTTTCCAGAATACGCACACAGCTGAAAACCTCTTACGGCAACTGAGGAAGATCATCGCGGAATGGCTTACCCCAATTGGACTCTCCTGTGGATTTGTGGCATCGGACAACGCCAGCAATATTGTGTGTGCATTAAATCTGGGCCAATTCCAGCACGTCCCATGTTTTGCACATACCTTGAATTTGGTGGTGCAGAATTTTTAAAAAAACGACAGGGGCGTGCAAGAGATGCTGTCGGTGGCCAGAAGAATTGCGGGACACTTTCGGCGTACAGGCACCACGTACAGAAAACTGGAGCACCACCAAAAACTACTGAACCTGCCCTGCCATCATCTGAAGCAAGAAGTGGTAACGAGGTGGAATTCAACCCTCTATATGCTTCAGAGGTTGGAGGAGCAGCAAAAGGCCATTCAAGCCTATACAATTGAGCACGATATAGTAGGTGGAATGCACCTGTCTCAAGTGCAGTGGAGAATGATTTCAACGTTGTGCAAGGTTCTGATGCCCTTTGAACTTGCCACACGTGAAGTCAGTTCAGACACTGCCAGCCTGAGTCAGGTCATTCCCCTCATCAGGCTTTTGCAGAAGAAGCTGGAGGCATTGAAGGAGGAGCTAACACGGAGCGATTCCGCTAGGCATGTGGGACTTGTGGATGCAGCCCTTAATTCGCTTAACAAGGATTCACGGGTGGTCAATCTGTTGAAATCAGAGCACTACATTTTGGCCACCGTGCTCGATCCTAGATTTAAAGCCTACCTTGGATCTCTCTTTCCGGCAGACACAGGTCTGCTGGGGTTGAAAGACCTGCTGGTGACAAAATTGTCAAGTCAAGCGGAACGCGACCTGTCAACATCTCCTCCTTCACATTCTCCCGCAACTGGGGGTGCGAGGAAAAGGCTCAGAATTCCGAGCCCACCCGCTGGCGGTGATGCAGGGCAGTCTGGAGCGACTGCTGATGCTGACATCTGGTCCGGACTGAAGGACCTGACAACGATTACGGACATGTCGTCTACTGTCACTGCATATGATTCTCTCAACATTGATAGAATGGTGGAGGATTATATGAGTGACCGCATCCAAGTAGGCACGTCACACAGTCCGTACTTATACTGGCAGGAAAAAGAGGCAATTTGGAGGCCCTTGCACAAACTGGCTTTATTCTACCTAAGTTGCCCTCCCACAAGTGTGTACTCCGAAAGAGTGTTTAGTGCCGCCGCTCACCTTGTCAGCAATCGGCGTACGAGGTTACATCCAGAAAATGTGGAGAAGATGATGTTCATTAAAATGAATTATAATCAATTCCTCCGCGGAGACATTGACCAGCAGCAATTGCCTCCACAAAGTACACAGGGAGCTGAGATGGTGGATTCCAGTGGGGACGAATTGATAATCTGTGAGGAGGGGGATGTACACGGTGATATATCGGAGGGTGAAGATGAGGTGGACATCTTGCCTCTGTAGAGCCAGTTTGTGCAAGGAGAGATTAATTGCTTCTTTTTTGGGGGGGGTCCAAACCAACCCGTCATATCAGTCACAGTCGTGTGGCAGACCCTGTCACTGAAATGATGGGTTGGTTAAAGTGTGCATGTCCTGTTTTGTTTATACAACATAAGGGTGGGTGGGAGGGCCCAAGGACAATTCCATCTTGCACCTCTTTTTTCTTTTCTTTTTCTTTGCATCATGTGCTGATTGGGGAGGGTTTTTTGGAAGGGACATCCTGCGTGACACTGCAGTGCCACTCCTAGATGGGCCCGGTGTTTGTGTCGGCCACTAGGGTCGCTAATCTTACTCACACAGTCAGCTACCTCATTGCGCCTCTTTTTTTCTTTGCGTCATGTGCTGTTTGGGGAGGGTTTTTTGGAAGGGACATCCTGCGTGACACTGCAGTGCCACTCCTAGATGGGCCCGGTGTTTGTGTCGGCCACTAGGGTCGCTAATCTTACTCACACAGTCAGCTACCTCATTGCGCCTCTTTTTTTCTTTGCGTCATGTGCTGTTTGGGGAGGGTTTTTTGGAAGGGACATCCTGCGTGACACTGCAGTGCCACTCCTAGATGGGCCCGGTGTTTGTGTCGGCCACTAGGGTCGCTAATCTTACTCACACAGTCAGCTACCTCATTGCGCCTCTTTTTTTCTTTGCGTCATGTGCTGTTTGGGGAGGGTTTTTTGGAAGGGACATCCTGCGTGACACTGCAGTGCCACTCCTAGATGTGCCCGGTGTTTGTGTCGGCCACTAGGGTCGCTAATCTTACTCACACAGCTACCTCATTGCGCCTCTTTTTTTCTTTGCGTCATGTGCTGTTTGGGGAGGGTTTTTTGGAAGGGCCATCCTGCGTGACACTGCAGTGCCACTCCTAGATGGGCCCGGTGTTTGTGTCGGCCACTAGGGTCGCTAATCTTACTCACACAGCTACCTCATTGCGCCTCTTTTTTTCTTTGCGTCATGTGCTGTTTGGGGAGGGTTTTTTGGAAGGGACATCCTGCGTGACACTGCAGTGCCACTCCTAGATGGGCCCGGTGTTTGTGTCGGCCACTAGGGTCGCTAATCTTACTCACACAGTCAGCTACCTCATTGCGCCTCTTTTTTTCTTTGCGTCATGTGCTGTTTGGGGAGGGTTTTTTGGAAGGGCCATCCTGCGTGACACTGCAGTGCCACTCCTAGATGGGCCCGGTGTTTGTGTCGGCCACTAGGGTCGCTAATCTTACTCACACAGCTACCTCATTGCGCCTCTTTTTTTCTTTGCGTCATGTGCTGTTTGGGGAGGGTTTTTTGGAAGGGCCATCCTGCGTGACACTGCAGTGCCACTCCTAGATGGGCCCGGTGTTTGTGTCGGCCACTAGGGTCGCTAATCTTACTCACACAGCTACCTCATTGCGCCTCTTTTTTTCTTTGCGTCATGTGCTGTTTGGGGAGGGTTTTTTGGAAGGGACATCCTGCGTGACACTGCAGTGCCACTCCTAGATGGGCCCGGTGTTTGTGTCGGCCACTAGGGTCGCTTATCTTACTCACACAGCGACCTCGGTGCAAATTTTAGGACTAAAAATAATATTGTGAGGTGTGAGGTATTCAGAATAGACTGAAAATGAGTGTAAATTATGGTTTTTGAGGTTAATAATACTTTGGGATCAAAATGACCCCCAAATTCTATGATTTAAGCTGTTTTTTAGTGTTTTTGGAAAAAAACACCCGAATCCAAAACACACCCGAATCCGACAAAAAAAATTCGGTGAGGTTTTGCCAAAACGCGTTCGAACCCAAAACACGGCCGCGGAACCGAACCCAAAACCAAAACACAAAACCCGAAAAATTTCAGGCGCTCATCTCTAGTTGTACGGTGTGATTGGTGTGGCTGGTATGAGTCTTACCCGGGATTCAAAATCCTTCCTTAGTGTCAGCTCTTCCGGGCACAGTATCCTAACTGAGGTCTGGAGGAGGGTCATAGGGGGAGGAGCCAGTGCACACCAGGTAGTCCTAAAGCTCTCTTTAGTTGTGCCAAGTCTCCTGCGGAGCCGCTATTCCCCATGGTCCTTACGGAGTCCCAGCATCCACTACGGACTAAGAGAAATAGATTTACCGGTGAGTAAAATCTTATTATATATATATATATATATATATATATATATATATATGACTTGGGGTTTGTTTTATTAGATAGAGCATGTCCCTGTGAAGTGCCTTTTGGGGTTGTGGTTTTTCAGAAAGTTACAGGTTTTTTTTAATTAAGAGAAATATGCCCCATTATAGAGATCGGGCATTTCAATTTGTTGCGCCTGCGCAGTGGCCGCCAGCAGGGGGTGTACTAGAGTGCCTTCTCTTGAGAGCCGCAATATGGCCGCCTTCTCCCCGGTTATTCTGTAAATAGGAAAATAACCTCACAGGTTCACATAGGGCAGAGTTGCCACTACTAGTGCAGGGCTGTAACTTACAGTACTAAGGAAAAGCCATATACTAAAGCGGCACGGTGACCTCACCCCTCTCAGAGACACCAGGGCGCAGCACACTGGTACACACACCTGTTAGCTCAGGGCAGCACTATAGGACCCTCCTGTAATGCTGTGCTGGCGGCGTGTAGTGATCAGGGCACTGGGAGACTGGCTGGCTGGTCTCCGTCTCTGCTGCCTATAGAACTTCCACCTCTGTTATATATCAGGGCTGCTCTCCTGTTGTTATGATTCCAATACTCTGGTCTGGGGATATCTTATAGCAAGGACCTGAGTACTGGAACGTAATGCTTGGAAAGGGAGTGGGAACGGGAATAGCCCCTGGCGCCCTATCTCCGTTGTCTCGCCCGTGCTGTCAGAAATCTCTTGCGAGACTATGGTTGCTTGGGCCCATGGCAGCCGCGTTTGAAGGGCGGATTACGTCTGCCCAACTCCGATGCCCCCTCAGGTCTTAATGGGAGACAAAGAGAAATCCGAGACAGGGTGATAACAAGGGGCCCTCTACTAAACAACAAAGCCAGGGGCTCAAAACTAACTTTAAACTAGAGTATGTGCGGAAAACCGCCAGGGAAAAGGACAACCAAAATACCCACTTGTCCACTCTTCTACCCGGCACCGGCGAGTTCCGGAGAGGAGTGTGGGAGCGTAAACCTCCGCAAATGCACCAACACAGAATACAAAATAAAGCGGCCTAGGCCGCAGCACGCGGCAGAGCCGCCACTCACGAAAACCACACGAGATCCTCTAGCGACTGTTGCGGGTAAATGAGGACTGGAAGACTCCTTGGGAAGAGATGACAACACTAAGATTCAGGAACTCTGAGGACAGGAATGACCGGACACAGCAGAACTGGAACAGACGTCAGCAAACCAAAGCAGCATGCAGGAAGCTATTACCGGCGTCTGTGTGAAGCACTGAGAAGGTATTTAGCAGGGAGTCCTTCAATCAGAAGTTCAGAGCCTGATTAGCACAATGCCGTGCAGCTGCCTTGCTGCACGACCAGAAGACAAGTGTGTGTGTGTAGTTCACTTGATTGACCCTGCAAGGGGAGCGCAGTCCGTCCGTGGCGTCCCCGTTGCTAGGGTCCAGGCGGCTCAGCGCACCCGGCGTCCTAGCGTTGCTAGGGAGCCGGCGGCTAGCACGCTCGGCGTCCCTAGTTGCTAGGCGCCGGGCCGCGAGGACATCGCGGACCACGGCGCCTAACACCTGTGTGTTCTCTTCCTCTCCTACCTCACACTGGAACTGGCCGCCCAGAGAACGAGAGGGCAGCGGCTGACATCAGAGAGGGTGCAGCAATCTGTGTGGGCAGAGCCCCTCACAGCAAGGTGTCCTTATGCTGTGCCCCGTGTAATCACTGTGATCCATACAGACTCTCACCCTGGTATGCTCTCTATTATTTATTTTTTTACACTGCGGCATGCTCGAGGGAAGGGAGCAGGCACCACCCCACCGCCACTACTCCTCCGCCAGCATCACTGCCGAGCCGGTCAGTGTTCCGGCGGCAATGAGCAGTAGGCAGCCACCAGCAACAACAGTCAGGAAGCTGTTACTCCCGGCAGCAGTAGCGTCAAGCTGCAATTCAGCCAGCGGCACGATGATCCGGGAGACAGTGGCAGCACAGGGAAGCAGTACCCCCTCCAATCGCAGCACCAACTAGGAGACTGAGGCAGCAACCTGCCCCCAGCAGCAGCACCACCCTGATGATAGGTAAGATGCATTTTGGTGTCACAAGAAGGTGGCCGGAGTAGTGGCTGGCTGTGGTCACACCCCGGGGAAAAGTGATAGTGATTTCAGTGTTCCCTTGCGCGGGGATTGGATGTGTAGATGTATGGAGGCTATGTATGTATAGATGTGAGCGGCAGTGTGCGGATGTATGAGAGCGGCAGTGTGCGGATGTATGAGAGCGGCAATGTACGGCTGTATAACTGCGTCGGTGTGCGGCTGTATGAGTGCGATGGTGTGCGGCTGTATGCGTGCGGCGGTGTGCTGCTGTAAGAGTGCGGCAGTGTGCGGCTGTAAGAGTACGGCTGTAAGAGTACGGCTGTAAGAGTGCGGCTGTAAGAGTGCGGGGTTGTACGGATGTATGAGAGCGGGGTTGTACGGATGTATGAGAGCGGCAGTGTATGGATGTATGAGAGCAACAGTGTACAGTTGTGTGAGAGCGGCAGTGTGCGGATGTATGAGAGTGGCGGTGTACGGATGTATGAGAGCGGCAGTGTATGGATGGCAGCGTCATAGGGAGGGATGTTGGAATGCTGTTATAGGGTTCCTAATACAAAATGCCACGTTGGGCTTGATGGGCAGGTAGTGCGGCAAGCACACCCAAATTGGCATCTGACGTCGCCTGCAGTCCACACTGTTGTGAGGAGTCAGAGTTAATTTTGACTGTGTAGTGTACTCACAGAGGACCTACCGCCCGTCCCCTCCTCGCATCTGAGCAGCAGGTCAGGCTCTTATTTTCTTTTTAATCAGGAGAGGCCGAGTGAACTGTGAGCAGGGGGGCAGAGCTACATGGGACCCAGAGGGGCTGCTGTGCTGTCAGAGAGGGAGAGGAAGAGAGAGATGAAGCTACTGCAGATCCCCAGCTGATTGTGAGGTGCCGGGTTGAAGGGTGATGTGATCACCCTTCTCCCTCGCTGCCGCTGGGGACCGCATCTAGGCTTCCTCCATCGAGGGCATGCGGCGCAGCAGTGGGCAGCGTGTAATGAGTTTGTCTGACTCATTATACTGCTGCCTGTTGTGGACACCTCCGTCCGTACGGACTGGTGTACATGCCCAGCACAGAGGTGACAGTGTTGGTGGAAGTGCTGCCCAGTTCTGACCCTGCAGGCCTCCCTGATCTGACTGCGGCCGCTGCTACTGCTGCGGCCCGAAACCCCTGCCGGTCCCCTCCATAGACTTCTGCCTGTCCAGCGCTGAGGTACTAGGGGTATCCCAGCTGCGGGAAGGGTATGTCTCTGGCTTTCTCTCCGGCAGGGGAAGGTGACAGCGGCGGAGGAAGTGTTGCCCACCTCAGACACTGCAGGCCTCCCCGATCCAGCTGCGGCCACAGCTGATGCTGCCAGAACCCCCTGCTGGTCTCCTTTGTTGACTGCCGCATGGCCAGTGCTGAAGTACTGGGGGTAGGCCAGCTACGGGAAGAGTGTCTCTGCCTCGGGCTCTCTCTCTCTGTCAAGGGAAGGAAGGGCTGATTCTCTGGCACAACAGGGAGGGCTAGGCTGCAGGAACACAGCACTGGAAGAAACAGGAGGCCGAACTCATGACCAAAAAGTGAGCAGTGCAGTGATCAGCCCCCTAGTCTTTCCCTCTCTCTGGGTGCAGAGCTGTATTCTACAGAGAGAGCTGGGATGGGAAGAAGGGGAACGGCACCTGACACACACATACACGCGCGGCACCTGACACACACATACACGCGCAACACCTGACACACACACATACACGTGCGGCACCTGACACACACACACGTAGCATCAGACACAATAAAATAAACATGCAGCACCTGACCCACACATACACGCGCAACACCTGACACACACACATACACGTGCGGCACCTGACACACACACACGTAGCATCAGACACAATAAAATAAACATGCAGCACCTGACCCACACATACACGCGCAACACCTGACACACACACACATATACACGTGCAGCACCTGACACACACACGTACCATCAGACACAATAAAATAAACATGCAGCACCTGACACATGCATATACACGCAGCACCTGACACATGCATATACACGCAGCACCTGACACATGCATATACACGCAGCACCTGACACATGCATATACACGCAGCACCTGACACATGCATATACACGCAGCACCTGACACATGCATATACACGCAGCACCTGACACATACATATACACGCACACCATCAGACACACACATACACACGCAGTGCCTTACTCACACACACATAGACACGTGCAGCACCTGAGGCACACACATGTACACGCGCAGCACCTCACGCACACACATGTACACGCGCAGCACCTGACGCACACTCATGTACACACGCAGCACCTGACGCACACTCATGTACACGCGCAGCACCTAATGCACACTCATGTACACGCGCAGCACCTGACGCACACTCATGTACACGCGCATCACCTGACACAGACATACGTATTCATGCACAGCACCAGACATACACTTGTACACACGCGGAGCACCTGATACTCACACACATATACACCCGCAACACCTGACACACACACACACACACACGTGCGGCAGCTGACGCATACACACGCACCATCAGACACACTCATATATACACGCAGCACCTGACACACACATACACACAGGAGCTGACACACACATACACAGGCAGCACCTGACACACACACACATATACACGCGCAGCACCTGACACCACGCACTCACACGTACAAGCAATGCATTTCACGCCTACCTCCAGCCTCAGTTACAGGCTGCTGCCGCCTACCCCCCTCCCTGCATCAGCTGCAAAGGCAGCAAAATATTTTGACCAAAGTCTAAAGGCCCGTACACATTAAACGATGTCGCTCTGTGAGCTACATCGTCTAATGTTTCCCCTCCCGGGCCGGCCGGCGGCCGACTGTACACACTGAGCGATATGACCGCTCATATCGCTCAGTGACGTCACGCCCCCGCCAGCCCTGCATGAAGGTCGTGGACGACAGTCCACATCCTTCCTGCATGCCCTACCGACAGCGAAGATTGTTGCCGACCCGCGGGGCCGCGCATCGTTTGTCGCTGGCTGCATACACACTTAACGATAAAATGAGCGACGTCGCTCATTAAATCGTTAAGTGTGTACGGACCTTAAACAATTTGGTTTGGTTAATAAAATAATTTTGCACAGAACAGTGATGTTATACGAACATTTTCATTAAACATTTAAAAAATCAAATGTTTATTCTTTAAGTGAAATTTTACATTTCTGAATAAAAAAAATAAATAAAAAAAAAGCGATGAAATTCCATAGACAAAAAACCTTACGGTTTCACATGTCCCATTAAGGCTTCTTAGACATGATCGAAATTTCAGAAACCTGTTGTAACTCTTCCACTCAAACTCCAAAAAGCAATTAAATTCCGATCATTAAGGCTGACGCCTTAATGGACGTGTTCCTTGCGCAATACAGATATGGTATGCCATCACAGCCTGTGGGTAAGTGCAGATTCAGCACTCTCACAGAGTGAGATTGCTGTCACTCACACAATGGTGGAGCTGCTAATTCACAGATTTGTGTGCTCATTGGAATACACACATGCAGTCTATGCAACTGAAGGTCTGAGCGGAAGACAAAGCTGCTCAGATGAGGTAAGAGTGTTGTTGATTGGAGGGAGGAGAGCGGTGTGGATGGGGGAACAGAAGTGTGTGGATAGAGGGAACACTAAGCAGCACTAATGGGGGGGACAGAGAAACACGGGGTAATTCAGACCGCAGCAGCAGCAGCGATTGCAGTCTGAATTAGTTTGTGAGGTGCGCACGTGCAATGGCCGCACTGCGCGTGCGTACCCCAGGAGCCCAGTGAGATGCTATCACCCTGCCTGATGGATAGGCAGAGGTGGTTGCGGGGAAGGAGGGGGGCGTGCAAACAGCGTTAGAATGCCATTGGCAGGGCATGGTCTGCACAACGGAGGCGTTTCCGGACCACTGGGGGGTGGGCTGTGGCGGTTATCCCCCTGCCAAGAGCGCAGGATCCACTAAATTTACCTTCAGGATGTCAGCTACATGAATAGGGTAAGAGTGGTGTGGATAGGGGGTAGATTAAGCAGCAAGTATGGGAAGGGAGACAGAGCGGTGCAGATGGGGGAAATGGTGCAGATGGGTTGAAAACACTGGCATGGATGGGTAGAAAACTGGTGCAGATGGGAGAGAAGACAGTGTGCCATGTACTGGAGGAGGCAGAGTGACGTTGAAGAAGGAAACACTGAGCAGCACAGAGAGAAAGAAACGGTGGTACAGACAATGCACAGGTGGGGAAAGACAGATGGTACAGATAAGTTAGTACAGACTAGCACAGATGGGAGAATACAGCAGTAGGGATTGGGGAAGACCGGGCAGCATGGGGGTGTATAGGGGAAGTAAGTGTAGATGCATAGACCGTAGATGGGGTATTATAGTTTAGCAATTAACCAAGATGTTTGAGGGAGCTAAATGTGTATACTAAGTGAGATGGATGTATGGAGTTAGAAGGATGTTGTAACAAGGTGGCTTTGTTGTGTTGACTGAATGGGATGGTTGTGGGCACTGTGTGGGATGGGAGCACCACAAAACTGCTCAGACCTTCAGTTGCATAGACTGCATGTGTGTATTCCAATGAGCACACAAATCTGTGAATTAGCAGCTCCACCATTGTGTGAGTGACAGCAATCTCACTCTGTGAGAGTGCTGAATCTGCACTTACCCACAGGCTGTGATGGCATACCATATCTGTATTGCGCAAGGAACACGTCCATTAAGGCGTCAGCCTTAATGATCGGAATTTCATTGCTTTTTGGAGTTTGAGTGGAAGAGTTACAACAGGTTTCTGAAATTTCGATCATGTCTAAGAAGCCTTAATGGGACATGTGAAACCGTAAGGTTTTTTGTCTATGGAATATATATATATATCACAAACATATATGATTCATACATATATCACACACACATACATGATACATACATGAGAAAGACCTGGGATGGTGATGAGGCCAGGGCCCCCTGCTGATGTTGCGTTGAGGAAGGCAGTGTTCCAGGGCGGATGCCAGTCGGGGAGAGCGCCGCGCAGCCCGGGAAAAATACTGCTGAGGAGCTACATCTGGAAGAGCCCCTGGGAGGGAGAGTGCCACATGCCCCATCCTGCGCGGCAGACTCTGCAGGCCTGCACATGGGAAGGGAGGTCTCTGGCCACACATACTCACCCTTCTGCTGAAGCCCCGCTGCTGTCCCCATCAGCGATCTCCAGCGGGGAGCGGGGCCAGGATGAACCTCAACCTGTGAGAACTATCTTCATGATCAAGAGATCTCATATGCAAGATAAGTATGTGTTGGGATAGGGCTGGGGAGGGCGGCTGCTCGGGCACACCCCCGTCAAGTTAAGGAGATTTAACTGAGGAAGCACAAGGGAACTCTCGTCTGGGGACAACAACTGCAGGGAGACCACATCTTTTCAGATGAACATGGGAGGGCGGAAGGCTGCCTAATACTGAAGCACCCTCAGACATTAAACCATATGCAACAACTATTGCAAGCATTCCTGGGGGAAGGTCTGCAGCAGACGGATTTGCATACGGTGATGTCATCCAAGCAGTGGGCCAAAGTTGGCTGGAACCCTCATCTGTATATGAAAAGAGAAAGAGAAAAGGGGCATGCAGGGCATGGCGGCCTTTTGCGGCGCTTGGATAACCCCAAGTTTGCATTAAACACCCCCACCCTCCTTCGGTGTGGGGCTCATGTTGGCCATGCCCAAGCCCCTGAAGCATTCAAGCTGATTTCTTGCAGCAGCTGGGCACTGTAACAGCTTCAGAGCTGCTCTACAAGACAAGTAAAAGGGTGTGGGCCCTGCAGCACCACCTGTAGTTTGCATACACACATATATAGGACAGCATCTCTTATATGCCCCAGGGTCAATAAAATAGTATCCTTGTCTAGGCTATCCATCCCCTCAGATAAGGTATTTGTCCATGCCGCTACAGCACTACACACCCAGGCCGACGCAATTGCCGGTCTGAGTAAGGTACCTGAATGTGTATAAATGGACTTCAGGGTAATCTCCTGTTTGCGGTCAGCACACTCTTTGAGGGTAGCCGTATCCTGGGACGGGAGGGCTACCTTCTTGGATAAGTGTGTTAATGCTTTGTCCACCCTAGGGGAGGATTCCCATCGTAACCTATCCGTTGATGGGAAAGCATACGCCATAAGAATCCTTTTGGAAATCTGCAGTCTTTTATCTGGAGATTCCCAAGCTTTTTCACATAACTCGTTCAGCTCGTGTGAGGGGGGAAAGGTTACCTCAGGCTTCTTACCCTTGTACATATGTACCCTCTTGTCAGCGACAGGGGGTTCCTCTGTGATGTGCAAAACATCTTTTATTGCATAATCATAAATCGAATGGATTTTGCCAATTTTGGCTGTAACTTTGCATCATCGTAATCGACACTGGAGTCAGAATCCGTGTCGGTATCTGTGTCAACAATCTGGGATAGTGGGCGCTTATGAGACCCTGACAGTCCCTGCAACATAGGATCAGGCATGGGTTTAAACCCTGACTGTCCCAAAGCTTCTGCCTTGTCTAATCTTTTGTGCAATGAGTTTACACTAGCATTTAAAACATTCCACATATCCATCCAATCAGCTGTCGGCGGAGACACCACATTCATTTGCTCCCGCTCCTCTCTAATATAGCCTTCTTCCTCAGACATGTCGACACACGTGTACCGACACACTACACACACAGGGAATGCTTTTTCTGAAGACAGTTTCCCCACAAGGCCCTTTGGAGAGACAGAGAGAGAGTATGCCAGCACACCCCCCAGCGCTATATAACCCAGGAATAAAACAGTAACTTAATGTTTGCCCAGTAGTGCTGCTGTATGTAATTTGCGAATTATGTGCCCCCCCCCCCCCCTCTTTTCAACCCTCTTGTCTAACGTGGTATAAGCAGGGGAGAGTTCGGGGAGCTTCCTCTCAGCGGTGCTGTGGAGAAAAAATGGCGCTGGTGAGTGCTGAGGGAGAAGCCCCGCCCCCTCGGAGGCGGGCTTCTGTCCCGCTTAAACAAAAATTGGTGGGGGCTTATACATATATAAAGTGCCCAGCTGTATATATGTTATATTTTTGCGAAAGAGGTTTATATTGCTGCCCAGGGCGCCCCCCCTGCGCCCTGCACCCTTACAGTGACCAGAGTATGTGAGGTGTATGGGAGCAAAGGCGCACAGCTGCAGTGCTGTGCGTTACCTCAGTGAAGATCATGAAGTCTTCTGGCGCCTCTGAAGTCTTCTTTTCTTCTCATACTCACCCGGCTTCTATCTTCCGGCTCTGCGAGGGGGACGGCGGCGCGGCTCTGGGACTGTCGGCGAGGGTGAGATCCTGCGTACCAATCCCACTGGAGCTAATGGTGTCCAGTAGCCTAAGAAGCAGGACCTTGCAACTCAGAGAGTAGGGCTGCTTCTCTCCCCTCAGTCCCTCGATGAGGGAGTCTGTTGCCAGCAGTGCTCCCTGAAAATTAAAAACCTAACAAAATACTTTCTGTCAGAAAGCTCAGGAGAGCTCCTGAAAAGCACCCAGTCTCCACTGGGTACAGTATCAAACTGAGGTCTGGAGGAGGGGCATAGAGGGAGGAGCCAGTGCACACCCAGAACTAAAGTCTTTCTTAAAGTGCCCATGTCTCCTGCGGAGCCCGTCTATCCCCATGGTCCTTACGGAGTCCCCAGCATCCTCTAGGACGTTAGAGAAAATAGGATTTTAATACCTACCGGTAAATCCTTTTCTCTTAGTCCGTAGAGGATGCTGGGCACCCGTCCCAGTGCGTACTGTGTCTGCAGTTATTAAATGGCCCTTAACTCCAGAACATTTATGTGGAGATGAAAACATCCAAGGAAGACTTGACCATCTTCCTTGGATGTTTTCCCCCTGTGTGACTGCTCTCCAGCCTCGGAGGGTTGCATCCGTGGTCCCTAGGATCCCGTCCTGGATCCCGAACCATCGCCCCTCTAGGTGGTGAGAACTGTGCAGCCACCAATGGAGTGAGATTCTGGTCTTGGAAGACAGGATTATCCTCCGGTGCATGTGTAGGTGGGATCCGGACCACTTGTCCAACAGGTCCCACTGTAACACTCTGGCATGGAACCTGCCAAACTGAATGGCCTCGTAGGCCGCAACCATCTTCCCCAGCAACTGAATGCATTGATGGATTAACACTCTTGCTGGTTTCAGAATTTGTTTGACCAGACTCTGGATCTCCAGAGCGTTTCCACTAGAAGAAAACCTCTTCTGTGTCCAGTATCACTCCCAAAAACAACAACCGCGTCATTGGGACCAACTGCGATTTTGGCAAGTTTAGGAGCCAACCATGTTGTTGAAGAACTGTCAGGAAGAGTAGATGTTTTGCACCAACTGGTCCCTGGATCTCGCCTTTATCAGGAGATCATCAAAGTACGGGATAATTGTGACTCCTTGCTTGCGAAGGAGGACCATCATTTCCGCCATCACCCTGGTGAAAATCCTCGGAGCCGTGGACAGACCAAACGGCAACGTCTGAAATTGGTAATGACAATCCTGAATTGCAAACCTCAGGTAGCTTGATGCAGTGGCTAAATGGGAACATATAAGTAGGCATCCTTTATGTCTACCAAAACCATGAAATCTCCTTTATCCCCCGGACTGAAGATCACTACCCTGAGAGATTCCATCTTGAAATTGAATTTCTTTAGGTAGAAATTAAGGGATTTCAGATTTCAGATTGGTCTAACTGAGCCGTCCGGCTTCGGGACCACGAAGAGGCTTGAATAAAAACCTTCTCCCTGCTGACTAAGGCTGATTTGATCAATCGGTGAGGGGGAACGTCTTGAAACCCCAGTTTGTACCCTTGGGACACTATTTGTAAAACCCACGAGTCCAGGTCCGAATGAATCTAGAACTGACTGAAGAGTTTTAGACGTGCCCCCCACTGGTGCGGGCTCCTGCAAGAGAGCCCCAGCGTCATGCAGTGGATTTGGCAGAAGCAGAGGACGATTTCTGCTCCTGCGATCTTGAAGAGGCTACAGACCTCTTCCCTCTTTTCCTTCCTCTACCTGCAAAGAAAGGGGAATCTTAACTTCTTGCATATCTATTGGGCCGAAATGACTGCGTCAGATAATGATGCGTCTTCATCCGTTGAGAGGGAACATAGGGCAAGAAGGATGACTTACCTGCGGGAGCTGCCGAGATCAAATTAACTAGGCCGTCGCCAAACAAGGCTTCACCTTCATAGGGAAGAGACTCCCTTTCTTCTTGGAGTCAGCATCAGCATCAGCATTCCCTTGGTGAATCCACAATGCCCTCCTATCCGAGACTGCCATGAAATTGGCCCGTGAGCACTTGTGCCCGGTGTAGGATTTTTAAATATGTGTAGTTTACTGTATGCAAGGGTTTAAAACCTTTTAGGAACTGAGATCTAAGGTGTATTACATGTAGTTTAAAAAAAACAAAAAAGGTTTATTTTATGGCAGTAGTTTCCAAACTGGGGTTCTTGCACTGGTAGCATAGTTTGGTGGTCCAGGACCAATTAAAATTATTTATACTTTATTAAATTGGCAAAACCATTCCCTCACAACATAACTGAACCTGAGGATGACATGCTATAAACACAATTTACTTAATTTTATATTTTTTTCTGAATTTCTCAATAAAAAAAACTTTGGCCTAGGGGTGCCGTGAAACAAATTTTGATACTCTAGGGCAGGGATGTCAAACCCATGGGCCGCATGCCGCCCCCAATGCATCCTTTTGTGGCCCACAGGCCGAGGTCCGACAGGGGTCCTTTTGTGGCCCGATCACCTTGCTTAGAGCGAGGGCAGGAGAGTGCAGCCAGAGTCTTTGCTTTCTATGTGCGGCACCATCTTCCCGAAGAGATCACCGGGAAGATAGTGCCCCTTCCACTGGCTACAGCACAGGTATACTGGGGTGGGGTAGCAAACTGGGGGCCCCAATGGGCCCCTCCAGCAGTCCCTCTACCAAAACACGTCTTTTGGTGGTTTTGCGGTGTTGTTATAACTACATGGTGACGATACTGTAGCACAGAGATTTTCAACCATTTACAACTCACGTCACACAGAACAAGATTTAAATATTGACAAGGCACACTGAAATATAATGGTGATGCATGGTGCAGTATCGTGTCCTAGGATGTCATGTCGCAGCTTCTCCATAGGTAACGCCTGAACAGGCCCGGTGACAGGGGGGACAAAGGGGACACTTGTTCAGGGCTCCAAGTATTAAGAACAGAAATAATGGGGCCACAGTGCCAATATTGCTTTTTAAAGTGTATCCACCAACTGCTCAATTTAAGCAGGAAAACAATTAACAGGCCAACTAAACCCTCCCCCCTCCTTTTACCCCATCACTTTGTCCAGTCCCTGTGGTCCATACTGTATTGCCATTATTATGCATTTTGCTGTGCTGGCCCTTTTCTGAATGTCCCTGCCACCGCCACCGAAGAGCTGGATAGCCCAGTATGAAAACCACCTGCCGGCCTCACTGACGGTCCGAGTCAAAGGCTCCATTTTTTTTAAAGATCCCTCTGCCAAGTTAAGGGGGGGGGTTGAGGTGGCCCCAGAGATAGTGTACTGGGCCCCGAGATTTCTGTTGCTGGCCCTGACCCTCAGGGGCGTATCTACCCCTTGGCCAGGATGGCACTTGCCAGGGGCACCATCCAGCTGTGCCAACCGTGGCTAAGGGATAGAGTTCTGCAGTCTCGAAAGGGCGCTATGGCAATCAGCGTGGGACTGACCAATTAGACGGTGAGGGAAGGATACTGAAATTGTCCCAACCCTGTTACAGTTTGAAACGCCCCTCAACTGCTGTCCACTGCTTCACTCCTAGCTCTGCCCCTTTGAAATTATTAATCCCTACCCCCCGGTAGGCGGAGTTCTCCAGGCCCATACTCAGGAGTCACCACTGCTGTACATTATGTGCCGGTTGTAGAGGCAGAGCGGGGAACATCAGAGAACGCCACAAATTACACAGTGGGCAAGGAGATGGCTGGAGACAGCTGCACAGCCATGCCTTGCAAGTTCGAGAGAGCTGTTGAATTTCAGCACTTCAAGTCAGAGCCTGCCCCCTGCTGCCCAAGCAGTCCGTGACAGTTAGTGTCGAGGAGGGGGGGATTTGTGCATGTGTGCTATCAGTGTGTGTGTGGGGGGGTGGAGGATGTGTGTGACTGTGAGGGAGCTGTCAGTGTCAGTGGGGAGAGGAGCAGGAGGGAGTTGTCAGTGTGTGGAAGTGATGAGAGTTGTCAGTACTGGGGAAATGTGTGTGTGTGTGTACTAGATTTAGGAGTGTGTGTTTGTGAGAGGTTTCAGTTGGGGAATTAGAGTTCATACAGTAATTAAATGTTTTCATATTGAGAACTACATCTCCCAGCATATACAGTGTGCTGGGGATGCTAACAAGCTTTATTTAAAAGTTTAAAAAACATTGCTTTTATGACTGCAATGGTTAAAAAGGGAGAGCTATAAATCAATTTATCAGTGAATGATCGCAGTTTGAGCTGTTACATTTTACTGAACCACCTATCCCTCCACACTCACTACCTGTCCTCAGGATACATTTACCATCCCGGCAGACGGTATACCGGCGGTCATTTGACCGATGTTGGAATCCTGACACCACTTGGGAGACTGGTGCCGGCACACAGACAGCCAACATCCCGAAGGCGAGTATTGGAGGGAGGGTTAGGACCGGGGGAGCGGGTGTTAGGGAAGGCACTAGGAGGGGAGGGGGGGGTTAGTCCTAGCTGCCACCCCCTGAGGGTTAGCCCTATCCGCCACCCCCCCAGAGGATTAGGATTAGGTATCATGTGACTGCTGGAATCCCGAGCGCCGGATGCCATACCCAACCCCCTTTACTTTTTCAGGCATTTCTATCTCTCCTCTCTCTATGGTGTTCCGATTGCCCACTTTCCCTTGTGCTTTTCTCTCTCTCTCTCTCTCTCTCTCTCCTTTGTTTAGAGCATCAGTTTCTGTAGTCCACTTTATCCTTATTTTTTCCAGTGTTTCACTATCTCTCTGATGTAATGAGGATGTATGGTCTAGAGGGATCAGTAATGCATTGTACTGTATAGAGGCGTCAGGGATGTAGCGTAGGGTATAGAGGCGTCAGGGATGTAGCGTAGGTTATAGAGGCATCAGGAATGTAGCGTAGGGAATAGAGGCATCAGGGATGTAGCGTAGGGTATAGAGGCGTCAGGGATGTAGCATAGGGAATAGAGGCGTCAGGGATGTAGCGTAGGGAATAGAGGCGTCAGGGATTTAGCTTAGGGAATATAGGCATCAGGGATGTACTAGCAGGTATATAGAGGTCAGTGTACTGTATAGAGGGGTCAGTAATGCAGTGATGGTTATAGAAAGGTCAGTGATGTAGTGTAGGGTATAGAGGGGTCAGTTATGTAGTGTGGGGTAAAGAGGGGTCAGTAAAGATACTAAGCTGAAGTACTTAGAACACTTCTTGAATTAAGACACAACCTGCAAGAAAAAGTATGCAATATGGGTGAAAAGGCAAATGTCAGAGGTCTGATACAAGTGACCAGCTCCACACCTTGCACCACATAGCGTTATGTTAAACTGGGATATGTTCTTTTTTGGTGTGTGTGTGTGTATGTGTGTGTGTGGGGGGGGGGGGGGTGCCAAAGGAAATTTTTGCCATTGGCTCCTTTGGTCTAGAACCAGCCCTGATCACAAAATATTTTTGTCTGAGCAGACTGGACACTGATCAGCGTTGGCTCATTCTCAGCCCCCCGCCCAGCCTCTGCTGCCAACAGACTGCTATTAGCTAGTTAACCTTCTGCCTTCCCTATCTATGACACAGACTGCTGCTAATGCTACCAGACTGTTCCCAGTGGCTTCACACCAACAGTGAATCCCAGCCGATGATGTAGGGCAGCGTGTGGGGGAGGGGGTCAGTTGCTGTGGCTCCAACATGGTAACCGCCAATGGACTGCAATGCTTTATCGAAAGGGGGGGCGCCAGTCCCTTACTTTGCCAGGGGCGCTTGGACCCCTAGCTACACCTCTGTTGACCCTAACCGATACCCCTAAACTAACCATAATTCCTGCAGTAAAAATCCATGTTTCTATGTATATAGGGGGTCATTCCGAGTTGATCGCATGCTGCCGTTGTTCGCTGCGTAGCAATCAGTTGAAAAAAAATGGCTAATCTGTGCATGCGCATGCTCCGTAATGTGCATGCGCATCGTACGGGTACAAAGTCCATTGTGGTTTTGCACTAGTTCTAGCGATTATTCCAATCACAGAACAGGCCACAAGGAGATTGACAGAAAGAGGGCGTTTCTGGGTGTCAACTGACCGTTTTCAGGGAGTGCTTGGAAAAATGCAGGCGTGGCAGAAGAAATGCAGACGTGGCTGGGCATTCGCTGGATGGGTGTGTGACATCAAAAGCCGTCCCTCGGTTGTTAGAATCAACGCACACGAAGTGTAACTACAGTGCTGGTCTTATTTTGAAACGATTTTGCAGGCGCTCTGCTGCTCAAGTGTTCGCACTTTTCCAAAGTGAATATACACTCTCCAGTGGGCAGCGACAATGCGTTTGCATGGCTGCTAAAAACTGCTAGCGAGCAATCAACTCAGAATGACCCCCATAGTGTATTGCAAGAAAATATCTGTAAATCCAATGGTACCGTAAGTGCGGTATATACTCGCACTTCTTTGCGGGGTGAGAACATCTCCCCTAAGTGAAGTCAGCCCTATGAATAGAGTTTGTGTGATCCCTGTGCAGCGGTCACAGAAAGGGTTCATCTCTGCAGTTTGTCACTCAAATTACATTGCTGCATTTTTTCTAGAAGTGGATCTGAGAGCTGTTACCCGCAGACCAGCTACAATAATTATCCTGGGTACTCACTAGACCAGTGGTTCTCAAACTGCACCCTGGGGTGCCTCAGGACACTTGCAGGGGTGCCTTGGATTGGTGGTCCAGGACCAATTCAAAATATTTATAGTTAGTGTTATAGGCAAAACCAGTGCTGTTGGCTGGCAATCATAACATATGTGCACAAGCAGAAGCAAATCCTGTCCCCTACCAAAGGGCCAGTGCTAGGGTGTTTGGCGCCTCCCTGCAAACTATTAATTTGGGCCCTCTCTCCAATACTTAATAAAGGGACAGTGCGCTCCTTAAAAAAAGAAGGTGTGGTATCACAAGGAAGGGGCATGGCCACACAATAGCACCCCAAATCAAAATACGCCACACAGTAGCACTATCTTATTGTCATTACACCGCATGTAATAATAATAATAATAATAATACCCACAGTCGCAGTGCCCTTTATACACATAACCACCATATCAGTGCAGCTTACACACATAATGCCAACAGTAGCAGTGCCCCTTCTACACATGCCCACGGTGGCAATCCTTTACATGGCAAATATCAACCTGGTTTTGCCATGTAAAGGATTGCCACTTTAAAAACAAACTATCAAACAAAAACAAGAAAAACAACAGGAAAAAACAAAATCTCTCACTTTCTGATTCTTTCTCACACCCTATTACATTCCTCCCTATATATTTAAATGTTTCTATTACTGTATGTTCCCTCTTCCCTTCTCCAAACTATACACATCAACATTTTTTAGTATTTCCAGGTAAGTTTTGTGATGTAGGCCATGCACAATTTTAGTTGCCCTAATGTATTTACAGCCTTCTGGAGATATGGCTTCTGGAACTGAACACAGGATTCTAAATGTGGCTGTACCAAGGACCTATACAGTGGCATTACAGGTTGAGTATCCCTTATCCAAAATGCTTGGGACCAGAGGAATTTTGGATATCGGATTTTTCTGTATTTTGGAATAATTGCATACCATAACGAGATATTATGGTGATGGGACCTAAATCTAAGCACAGAAGGCATTTATGTTTCATATACACCTTATACACACAGCCTGAAGGTCATTTTAGCCAATATTTTTTATAACTTTGTGCATTAAACAAAGTGTGTGTACATTCACAGAATTCATTTATGTTTCATATACACCTTATACACACAGTCTGAAGTTCATTTAATACAATATTTTTAATAACTTTGAGTATTAAACAAAGTTTGTGTACACTGAGCCATCAAAACACAAAGGTTTCACTATCTCAGTCTCACTCAAAAAAGTCCGTATTTCGGAATATTCCGTATTTCGGAATATTTGGATATGGGATACTCAACCTGTATTACTTTTTTCTGCTACTGGTTCTTTAACCTATGCAAACAAGCATCTGACTTGCCTTTCCTATTGCTTTGTTACATTGCTTACCTGAAATAGTAACACTTAGATAGCTTTCCTCTTGCCATTATAATGCCCTTAATATTATAGTTAGCCTTTGCATTTTTGAGACGTGTATGATTTTGCATTTTTTGGCATTAAATGTTGCCATGTTCTTGACCATTCCTCTAGTCCAGGGGCGGAACTGCCAGAGACAACGGAGTCAGTTGCCGCCGGGCTCCAGCCCTAAAGGGGCTTCCTCCATTGCCCCCCGGCTGTTACGTGCCCTTCCTACTAAATAGACAAAGGCGCTACCAGCAGGGTCTCGCAGTTTGTACATTCCATGCCGTAACACCCTTCTTTCCACCTTCACAATGAAGCTATTGGTACTTTGCAAAAAAAAAAATTATTAGCATTGCAACTCAGCAGATCAATGCAGTGTGCAGCCACACACTCCATATATCTGCTCAGCCACAAAGCTGATTATTTCTTCACAAAGTACAAGGTGAGCTCCAAATAGAATTCTCTAGCTTAGATTATACCTTTCTATGCAAGGGTAAATAGCTCAATTGTTTGACTGCAATGCCACAGGAAATGGTTTGGATCCAAGACAGTGTGACTGAATAATAAAGAAACCTTAAGATGAGTTCATGAATGTTGTATAAGTATTAGTGAGAGAAGGGGTCAGGAGCATGCTAGGCTGCAAAAAATAAGGTAGGCTGCAAGTGAAAGTAATGATCTCCTATATATTTTCCCAGATCTGTCACTCTGTGTGGCTAACTCTGGGGGAAGTCACAGCAATGGGCGGAGACGGCAACTGCAGGACGATACACCAGTGCCAGCAGCAGACCGTAACAAAGTGACAGATCAGGGAGAATATATAGGAGGTAGGGAGGTGGCCATGGTACATGGCTGGCCAAGGGACACTAGCTCATGTACCCCTTTACCACTGAGGCTGGCCACCAATGATGGACCTGTCACCAGTGCACATGCAATAACCTCTTCTGCTGCCCTCTTTGCAACTCAGATTGCCCAGTGCTCCCCTTCGCTAACAGTCCACAAAGTTTCCCCATCTCACGATCTGCCTCCTCACCCCCACTTTCATCTCTACAGCACACGCGCATATCATACAAGATCCCATCATGCGTACGTAGGTCTGAAATGCAAGAGGGAGGTTGGGGGGAGATTGGCATGCGCCAGCAACACCACACAGCTCACTGTGACCACAGTGGAGAGGCGCTGCAACAGGACAATACACCAACCTCGGAGCAAGGAACTGCGTCGGTCAGGAGGAGAACTATTTCAATAGCATAAAAAGGTTAATGCGTCCCACCCTATGGACACCAGACTCATCAAGTCACTGTTGCCAGAGTCTCATACAATGACTCTGAACCTCTAAGCACACTATTTGACTGTCCACACCCTGCTGTGCCTATTACCCATCTCCTCCACCACCCTCAACACTGACCCACACATCATTCACCCACAAAGATACAATAAAGGTAGTTTGGATAAATTAGCTAAATGAAATGGATTTAACCAATTTATCTAAATGACCATTTTTGGATGTTTTCCAGTGTTTGTGAGCAAATGGTCAATTGTCATTTGCTGCCACATATTAGCATAATTTTGTTTCAACTAGAAAAAAAAATTGGACAGATAATCTAAGTGTGGATCCAGTTTAAAGGTCCGTATTCACGGCCCGATTTTGGGGAGAGATGTGTGCTGAGCGAACTGCTCAGCACACATCTCTCCCCCCGCTCAGCACAGCGTGATGTGTGCTGAGCGTACGGGGGGTGGGGGGGCGCTCATTTCACCCCCTGTGTAGGGCATTCTGTGTGTATCCAGCTTAACAGGTGTGATCATCATACAACTACTGACTTGCGAGTAACTATACAGCAGCTCCATACCTTGTGACTTGAAGAAACACCAGTTAACCCCGGGAATGCTGCAGTCAAAGCAACAATTCCTCTTCTTACATTCCGCTGCACTTATTGTGGGGTAGCCGCAATCCCTTCTGCTGTACGGTTCCACATTACATTGTTTCTTGTCACTTCCTGTTGATGCAGTAAGGAAACATCCAGGAATTACAGCAGCTTAGTTTTTTTTTTTTTTTTACTGGGGCAATTTAGCTAGATCACAGGGCAATTTAGCTCCTTTGGTCCTTTTTTAGGACCAGTTAATCAGACAGTTGAGCAAACTGAAAAACAGCTAACAGGAAATTTCCACTTAAATGGTATTTTCTAATCTTATCTGACCATGACTAAGAATAAAGGATACACAAGATAAACTCTTAGAGCCATGGACCTTATCCATGTTTAAGCTCCATCAAATCTGTAATCAATAGCACTACATGCTCCCACTTTACCACTGTACTATATACTCTACCTGTGTTTTTAAGGTAAAAACACCATTTAACCCCAGTGACACTTGAATTAAAGCAGCAGCCTCTGGAATAGCATTCCTTAGCATTAATCCCAGGAAATCTGCAAACTTCACGCTCTTTGATAGCCATGCTACATTGCTGTTTACTTGGATGGAGCAGAGAGCACAACATCAGGACATAGGAAATATTACAATGCATGATAAGAAAGGTGTGAGCTCTACAGCAAGGCCTCTAACCCTTTGCCAGTGCCAAATACATAGGGCTTAACTCAGATCTGATCACAGCAGCAAATTTATTAGCTAAAACCATGTACACTGCAGGGGGGGGGGGGTGTATAATATGTGCAGAGAGAGTTAGATTTTGGTGCGGTGTGTTCAAACTGAAATCTAAATTGCAGTGTAAAAACAAAACAGCCAATATTTACCCTGCACACAAACAATATAACCCACCTAAATCTCTCTGCAAATGTTATATCTGCCCCCCCCCCCCCCCCCATCCCTGCAGTGCACATGGTTTTGCCCACTAGCTAACAAATTTGCTGCATCTGGGAATTACCACAGCTTAATATTTCTTTTTACAGAAGGTTCAGCAAATTAAATTATTTAGTGAAATACTGTAATCATAACAGTTACAGGGATATTGTAGGTAGATTTATTGTCAGTGGATAAATGTAAAAATTAAACCCTTAGGCATAGTTCCAAAATGCTGTCATTGCAATCCAGATTTTAAGGATATCATGCTTGAGCACAGGTGACTTAATTAGAACTTCGGTCAATGTGAATTAACCATTGGACTCAACCATGGTTATCCTTAAAACCCAGGGGTCTATTTAAGATCGATCTTAATCGATGTTGGGCTTCCAGGTTGAAAAAAACACACACATTTACTAACATTTTAAAATTTATATAAAAAAATCATCTGTTCGTAAATGCAGTGCACATGGTTTTGCCCAACTGCTAACAAAAATCCTGCTGCGATCAACTCAGAATTACCCCCCATGGCCCTCATTCCGAGTTGTTCGCTCGCAAGCTGCTTTTAGCAGCATTGCACACGCTAAGCTGCCGCCTACTGGGAGTGAATCTTAGCATCTTAAAATTGCGAACGAAAGATTTGCAATATTGCGATAAGACATCTCTGTGCAGTTTCTGAGTAGCTCGAGACTTACTCTGCCAGTGCGATCAGTTCAGTGCTTGTCGTTCCTGGTTTGACGTCACAAACACACCCAGCATTCGCCCAGACACTCCTCCGTTTCTCCAGCCAGTCCCGCGTTTTTCCCAGAAACGGTAGCATTTTTTCCCACACGCCCCTAAAGCGGCCTGTTTCCGCCCAGAAACACCCACTTCCTGTCAATCACATTACGATCACCAGAACGATGAAAAAAACGTGAGTAATATTCCTAACTGCATAGCAAATTTACTTGGCGCAGTCGCAGTGTGAACATTGCGCATGCGCATTAAGCGGAAAATCGCTGCGATGCGAAGAAAATTACCGAGCGAACAACTCGGAATGACCACCTATGTGCACTGCAGGGAAGGCAGATTTAACATGTGCAGAGAGAGTTATATTTGGGTGTGGTGTGTTCAATCTGCAATCTAATTTGCAGTGTAAAAATAAAGCAGTCAGTATTTACCCTGCACAGAAACAAAATAACTCACCCAAATCTAACTCTTTCTGCACATGTTATATCTGCCTCCCCTGCAGTACACATGGTTTTGCCCAACTGCTAACAAAATTCCTGCTGCGATCATCTTGGAATTACCCCCATCGATTGATGTTTTCACACTGCTCGTGTATATAAGACATAGGGCCTAATTCAGTTTGGATCGTAATACGCGTTCCAACCGCAAAAACTATGAAGAGGATGGGGGCATATACGCAGGGTCCATCCTGTGCGTGTGCCTACATTTTCTCCGGGTGCCCCGCAGAAAATGCGAATGCCTCTGCCTGTCAATCAGTAGAGGGCGTACCTTCGCAGGTATATCGCGATCATGAGCCATGTCTCCCATTTTTGTCATTATAGGTGCTCTGTGAGCTGCTGGCCATGCCCCAGCCCCTCTGTCTCCCGTGAATAGACATTGAGGCTTATTCAGACCAGATCGCTTCAATTTATTTTCACCCAGCGGGCAATCTGGTCTGCACTGCACATGCGTATGCGCCACAATGCGTAAGTGCGACGGTCCGGAGATCACAAGAAGATTGACAAGAAGAGGGTGTTTGTGTGGGTGGCAACTGAATGTTTCTAGGGAGTGTCCGGAAAAACACTGGAGGGACCCGGCGTTTTGTGGGAGGATTTGTGACGTCACCTCAATGGCTGAGTAAGTGCTGAGCTGTGCAGCTCTTGTGCACATGTGATCACACACCTGCACAGCAAATTTTCCCTTCCGCTGTAGGCGGCAACTACCTGATTACAGGGATGCAAAAAACACACCCTAGCGATCAGGTCTGAATTACCCACAATGTGCATATTTGCAGAGCAACAAGCTACAGGGAGCCTTCCACCCCCCCCCCCTTCCCCATGGGAAGGGGGGGTTGTTTGGGTTAGCTGGACATTCCCCAAAAAAGTGACTGTCCTGCAAAAATTGGGATAGTTGGGAGGTATGTTCAAATACATTTATTGTTTTGCATGCAGGGTAAATACTGGCTTCTTTGACATTTAGCCACAAATGCTGCACAGCTGAATTACAGTATTACACTGCAATTAACAGTTATGCTAGGACATTCCCCCTCCCAAATCTACCTCTCTCTGCATGTTACATCTGTCCCACAGTGGCGTGCGGTGAGGTCAGTGGCTAGTGAGGCACTACAGCCATAATGTCCGCCGAATCCTGCCGATGACCCTTAGCCAATGCCCGCTACTGCCTCTGAGCCGATACCCGCTGCCACCGCCAATGGCTTACAAACTCGCCCACAATCAACTGACCCGGCCCTCCACCACTAATTTCTATCTCAGTCCGATGCCGCCAATGCCCGCTGCCTGCCTGCTCATTGTTCTCGTTATATATTATAAATTTTTAAAGAAAAAAAAAATGAGTGTTTGGGACTGGGAAGGGTGAGGGAGGAGGACATGAATGCAATTTTGTTGTCCAGGGCTTCCATTAACTTAAAGGAGAAGGGTCTGAATGGGTTAAAAAAAATGCGTGAGGTCCCCCCTCCTTAGTATAACCAGCCTCGGGCTCTTTGAGCCGGTCCTGGTTATTTAAATACTGGGGGGAAAATTGGACAGGGGTTCCCCGTATTTAGACAACTAGCACCGGGCTCTTAGACCGGTCCAGGTTCCAAAAATACGTGGTACAATAGATGTAGGGGTCCCATATTTTTAAAACCAGCACCGGGCTCCACTAGCCAGAGAGATAATGCCACAGCCGGGGGATACTTTTATGTAGGTCCCTGCGGCCCTGGCATTACCCCTCCAACTAGTCACCCCTGGCCGGGATTCCCTGGAGGAGTGGGGACCCCTTAAATCAAGAGGTTCCTCCCCTCGAGGCACCCAAGGGCCAGGGGTGAAGCCCGAGGCTGTCCCCAGCACCCCTGGGTGGTGGGTGCCGGGCTGATAGCCATGTGTGTAAAAAAAGAATATTGTTTTTTCGTTGTGGAACTACAAGGCCCAGCAAGCCTCCCCCGCTTGCTGGTACTTGGAGAACCTCAAGTACCAGCAGGCGGGGAAATAACGGGCTTGCTGGTACCTGTAGTTCTACAACAACAAAAAATACCCAAATAAAAACACAAACACACACAGCGTGACAGTAAAATTATTGAGACAGGCTGTAGCATGTGGGTGCATGTAACCCTATAAAAGTGATGGATTGGGTGACTATTACAATACCCACTGTTGCTGTCTGAAAAATTATGGATTTATAGATTGCTCTGCCGAGACATGTTTTTTTCTAAAATGCACCACAGGTATGGATGGATAGTATACTTGACGACACAGAGGTAGGTAGAGCAGTGGCCTACTGTACCGTACTGCTATATATTATATTATTTATTATTATTATTATCCTTTATTTATATGGCGCCACAAGGGTTCCGCAGTGCCCAATTACAGAGTACATAAACAAATAATCAAACAGGAAAACAGCAACTTACAGTTGACGACAATATAGGACAAGTACAGGGTAAATAAACATAGCAACATCAGCAGATGACACTGGAATAAGTATCAGGTGGCAGAAGACTGCTGGATTTGGTGCAGCTGAAGATTATTAAAGTAAGAAAAGAGTAAGCACATGAGGGAAGAGGGCCCTGCTCGTGAGAGCTTACATTCTAAAAGGGAGGGGTAGACAGACAGGGGTGAGACAGATGGGGTACATAGAGAGCATGGAACAGAGGTTTAGGATGAGATTTGGCTGGGTTTGGTGAAGAAGTGGGTCTTGAGAGCCCGTTTGAAGTTTTGTAGAGAGGTGGAGAGTCTGAGGGGGAGAGGTAGGGAATTCCAGAGAAGTGGTGCAGCACGTGAAAAATCTTGGAGGTAGGAGTGGGAGGAAGTAATCCGTAGGCAGGAGAGTCGGTGTGCATTAGCAGAGCGAAGAGGACGGGTGGGAGTGTAAAGCGAGATAAGATCAGAGATGTAGATGGGAGAGGAGTGGGTAAGGGCTTTGTAAGCAAGTGTGAGAAGCTTGAAATGGATTCTGAAAGGGAAGGGGAGCCAGTGAAGGACTAGTAAGAGAGGAGAGGTGGACGTAGTGCGTTTGGTGAGGAAAATGAGCCGGGCAGCAGCATTGAGGATAGATTGGAGTGGAGAGAGGTATTTGTCAGGAATGCCAGTCAGGAAGAGATTACAGCAGTCCAGTCTGGAGATGACCAGTGAGTGGATAAGAGTCTTAGTAGCATCCTGGGTCAGAAAGGGTCTGATCCTGGAAATATTTTTTAGATGAAAACGGCAGGTTTGTGAGAGGTGCTGAATGTGTGGTTTGAAGGAGAGGGAGGAGTCAAGGATTACTCCAAGACAGCGCGCTTGGGGGGTAGAGGAGATAGTAGTGCGATTGTAGGAGGTGAGATTATGCGGGAGGGAGGGAAGATGATCAGCTCGGTCTTAGACATGTTAAGTTTAAGAAAGCGCTGGGACATCCAGGAAGAGATAGCAGAGAGACAGTTGGAGATACGAGTGAGGAGAGAAGGGGAGAGGTCTGGAGAGGAAAGATAGATTTGAGTGTCATCAGCATAGAGATGATATTGGAAACCAAAAGAACTAATGAGCTTACCTAGTGAGGACGTATAGAGAGAGAAGAGAAGAGGACCAAGGACAGAACCTTGGGGTACCCCTACAGTTAGTGGAAGTGAGGGGGAGGTGGAGTCATGAGAGGAGACAGAGAATGAACGGTCAGAAAGGTAGGACGACAACCAAGAGAGGGCAGTGTTACGCAGACCAATGGAGTGAAGGATTTGCAGTAGGAGAGGATGGTCCACAGTGTCAAAAGCAGCAGAGAGATCAAGTAGAATAAGTAGAGAGTAGTGTCCCTTAGATTTAGCAGCATGGAGGTCATTGCATACTTTTGTAAGGGCAGTTTCAGTGGAGTGGAGAGGATGGAAGCCAGACTGGAATGGGTCAAGCAGTGAGTGTGAGGAAAGAAAGGAAGTAAGGCGGTTGTAGACAATACGCTCAAGGAGTTTGGAGGCAAAAGGGAGGAGAGAGATGGGTCGGTAGTTGGAGAGAGTGTTTGGATCAAGGGTAGGTTTTTTAAGAATAGGAGAGATGAGAGCGTGCTTGAAGGCAGAGGGGACAGTGCCTGATGAGAGGGAGAGATTGAGAAGGTGGGAAAGATGGGAACAAGCAGAAGAAGAGAGGTGGCAAAGGAGGCGGGAGGGGATAGGGTCAAGTGGGGAGGTGGTGAGGGGACAGGAACGAATGAGGGCCATGACTTCCTCTCCAGATGCATGGGAGAAAGATGACAGAGTTGGTACGAGGGATGGGGAGGGTTGGTAAGGGATGGGAGAAGGCTGGTTACTGATAGTCTGGTGTGATGTGATGTCCTGACGTATGGAGTCAATTTTGGATGTGAAGTAAGTGGCAAAGTCAAGAGCAGAGAGTGAGGAAGGGAGACGAGGTGGAGGTGGGCAGAGGAGTGAGTTGAGAGTGGCAAAGAGGCGCCGGGGGTTGGAAGACTGGGAGGAGATGAGGTTCTTGAAGTATGACTGTTTAGCAAGAGAAAGGGCAGCACTGAAGGATGAGAGCATAAGTTTGAAATGGAGGAAGTCTGCCTTAGAGCGTGATTTCCTCCAGTGTCGCTCAGCAGTACATGAGCATTTTTGCAGATATCTGGTGCATTTGGTGTGCCAGGGTTGAGGTGTTAATTTGCAAGGGTGAATAGTGGTTGGTGGAGCAACAGAGTCAAGAGCAGAAGTAAGGGAAGCATTGTATGTGGAAGTGGCTTGTTCAGGGCATGAGAGAGAGAGAATAGGAGAGAGAAGTGAGTCAAACAGGGAGGAAAGGAATGTGGTGTCAATAGCTTCAATGTTACGCTTAGTGATGGTAGCCTTAGGAGGTAGAGATGGGGAAGTCGAGAGAGATAGGTTGAAGGAGAGCAGGTGGTGGTCAGAGAGGGGAAATGGGGAGTTGGAAAAATCAGAAATATCACAGCGGTGAGTGAAGACCAGATCCAGTGAGCTCCCATTCACATGGGAGGGTGAGGAGGTCCACTGGGAGAGACCAAGTGAAGAGGTGAGGTTAAGGAGTTTAGAGGCAGGGGATTGTGTGGGGATGTCAATAGGGATGTTGAAATCGCCTAGGATAATGGTGGGAATGTCAGAAGAGAGGAAGTGAGGAAGCCAGGAAGCAAAGTTGTCGATGAATTTGGAAGCAGTGCCAGGGGGGCGGTAAATGACAGCTACTCTAAGATGGACTGGTTGGAATAGGCATATGGCGTGGTCCTCAAATGTAGAGAATATAAGGGATGGTTCTGGTGGTATGAGTTGGTAGGAGTAACTAGAAGGTAAAAGGACCCCAACACCACCCCCATGGCGACCCCCAGGTCGGGGTGTGTGTGTGAATGTAAGGCCCCCAGCAGAGAGAGCAGCAGCAGAAGTAGTGTCAGAGGGCGTAATCCAAGTTTCAGTAATGGCTAGTAGGTGTAGGGAGTTGGAAATGAAAAGGTCATGAGTGGGGACCAGTTTGTTACAAACAGATCTGGCATTCCAGAGGGCACAGGATAGGGGGTATGAGTTTGTGGGAGAGATGTGAATTAGATTTTCAGGGTTGCTGTAGCGATGAGGTGGGATTAACTTTGAGGGCAGGGATGATGAGAGAGTAGTGATGGTACGGGTGCCTGAGCTAGGAGGGGAAACTGCAGGAGGTGGGCAGGGAGGGAGGTCAGTGTGATGTGGATGGGGGTGTGGGGAGGTGACAGGGAAGGAAAGAGGGAGCAGGGCTGAGTTGTGGGGTAGCAGGACCATGGGGCAGAGGTGAATGAAAGTGGGGTAACAGGAAAGGTGGGGGAAGGAAACAGAGGGATGGAGGGGAGACAGAGGAGGGGAGAGAGGAGGAGGTGGAGGAGACTAGTGGGGAAGGATAAAGATACATTATTAGGTAGACACTGAGTGATGTGGGGAGTATAAGAAAACCTTGACATAGTGTTAAGTAGGTAAATAGGTTGAAGTAGTGGAAGTAGGAGAGGAGACTGTAAGGCAATCCGAGCAGAAGAATTGCAGAAATGCAGGTGAGAAAAGCAGTGTAGGCTCAAGGGGTGTAGATTTAGTATGAAATTAGTCAAAAGCGTAGATAAAGTGGGTGCAGAAATGTATTTGGAGTGTAAGAAATGAAAGGATTGTGAGAGGTTTAAGAAGCAATGGTAATTATGTTAGATGTTTTAAGTGTTTGCAGGTAAAATTGCATTGGTGCAGCTGTGCTTAAAAAACAAAATTACAATAATACAGATACAGGCATTTGTAGGTGAAATGGATGGTTTATGAAATGTCCAAGTAAGGTAGTTCTGTGCTATGTAATCAGATGCAACAATCAGGAGGTGAGTGATCTGAGGAGTAAGTGACTCACATTTGTTATTAGTTCTTCAGTTTTCTTTGTTTTGTTAGATTGGTGTGCTTCTGTTTTCCTTCTTTTTCACTTCGATTGAACGCTGATTGAACACTGCTGTTATGTGTCAATTTTATCACGCTTTGATAAAAATGCACGCTTAGATCAATAAATGCACAGCCAAATGGCTTTGCACAGCCTACACCATTGGACTTAAGTAGAAGACTATTACAAGTGAAACCAATAATTTAAATCTGTAACCACACCCCACCCCCTCAAATGCCAGGCAATAAAATACCTTAAAAACAACAACCAGGCATTCCACAAAGATTAAACTGGGTCTATATCATTCAAAACTTTAAAAAAGTACTTCAAAATTACATACTATGCAATAATGTTTCAATTTGCATTACCCAGCAGAATTAGCTTTGCATATATAGATATAGTGCAGCAGAATATATTGGTGGTTGTAGTCAATTGTAATTACCTGGAGGTGACAAGAAGAGAAGAAACGTCAATTCACAATCGATATCAGCTGAAGATAAATTAATGCTGATTGAACACTGCTGTTGTGTCAATTTTATCACGCTTTGATAAAAATGCATGCTTAGATCAATAAATGCACAGCCTACACCATTGGACTTAAGTAGAAGACTATTACAAGTGAAACCAATAATTGAAATCTGTAACCACACCCCACCCCCTCAAATGCCAGGCAATAAATTACCATAAAAACAACAACCAGGCATTCCACAAATATTAAACTGGGTCTATATCATTCAAAACTTTAAAAAAGTACTTCAAAATCACATACTATGCAATAATGTTTCAATTTGCATTACCCAGCAGAATTAGCTTTGCATATATAGATATAGTGCAGCAGAATATATTGGTGGTTGTAGTCAATTGTAATTACCTGTAGGTGACAAGAAGAGAAGAAACGTCAATTCACAATCGATATCAGCTGAAGATAAATTAACGCTGATTGAACGCTGCTGTTATGTGTCAATTTTATCACGCTTTGATAAAAATGCACGCTTAGATCAATAAATGCACAGCCAAACGGCTTTGCACAGCCTACACCATTGGACTTAAGTAGAAGACTATTACAAGTGAAACCAATAATTGAAATCTGTAACCACACCCCACCCCCTCAAATGCCAGGCAATAAATTACCTTAAAAACAACAACCAGGCATTCCACAAAGATTAAACTGGGTCTATATCATTCAAAACTTTAAAAAAGTACTTCAAAATCACATACTATGCAATAATGTTTCAATTTGCATTACCCAGCAGAATTAGCTTTGCATATATAGATATAGTGCAGCAGAATATATTGGTGGTTGTAGTCAATTGTAATTAACTGTAGGTGACAAGAAGAGAAGAAACGTCAATTCACAATCGATATCAGCTGAAGATAAATTAACGCTGATTGAACGCTGCTGTTATGTGTCAATTTTATCACGCTTTGATAAAAATGCACGCTTGGATCAATAAATGCACAGCCAAACGGCTTTGCACAGCCTACACCATTGGACTTAAGTAGAAGACTATTACAAGTAAAACCAATAATTGAAATCTGTAACCAAACCCCCCCCACCTCAAATGCCAGGCAATAAATTACCTTAAAAACAACAACCAGGCATTCCACAAAGATTAAACTGGGTCTTTATCATTCAAAACTTTAAAAAAGTACTTAAAAATCACATACTATGCAATAATGTTTAAATTTGCATTACCCAGCAGAATTAGCTTTGCATATATAGATATAGTGCAGCAGAATATATTGGTGGTTGTAGTCAATTGTAATTACTCAGCAGAATTAGCTTTGCATATATAGATAGAGTGCAGCAGAATATATTGGTGGTTGTAGTCAATTGTAATTACCCAGCAGAATTAGCTTTGCAAATATAGATATAGTGCAGCAGAATATATTGGTGGTTGTAGTCAATTGTAATTACCCAGCAGAATTAGATTTGCATATATATAGTGCAGCAGAATATATTGGTGGTTGTAGTAAATTGTAATTACCCAGCAGCAGCTCTACTGCACTCAACATCACCAGTGCTCACAATATATATAATGCTATATACTATGCCATAGTGGTGCTTACTATATAACACCTCCTACTGCGTTCCCCCTGGCAATGAGCATGACACCCAGAGAGTGAAACCCCTGGCAATGAGCATGACACCCAGCACGTGAAACTCTTGGCGTTGAGCAGTTTTTGTAAAAGTAATTAGAAGCTTTACTGTAGGGCATAGTGTATCACAGATATTGTGGTGTGTGACATAATATGTTCCAAAGGGCATTAATGTGTGGGGCTTAACATGGTGGAAATTACTGTACTTTTTTCCCTGTGGTGGCCGAGGTCTGTTGGTGCAGGGTCAAGAACTAGGGTGTAAGGTAGTCTTTGCCTGCAAGGCTACGCTCATTTTATGGAGACCATACCCATTCATTTAAGTGTGGCATATACCTGCGCTTGCTCGCGGGGTGAGAACATCTCCCTAATTGAATTCAGCGATATGAATAGAGGTTGTGCAGCAGCCACAGAAAGGTTTAATCTCTGCAGCTTGTCACTAAATTACATTGTTGCAATTTTAGCTGGGAGCTGCAATAATTACTCTAATACATAACACAGCCAACACTTCTATATTCACACAATATACTGCATGGTGAATATAGAAGTGGTGCTTGCTAAACAGCACCTCCTACTGCATTCCACATCACCGCTGGTCACACTCATATCAGGCCCATAATGCTGTATACTATGCCATAGTGGTGCTTACTATATAACACCAGGTGCTGTGCAGTGGTCAAAACACACTAACTGGTCCCATGCTGTTGTTGAACTAAAGGCCTATACACACGATGAGATTCGGTCTATGCTAATAGGTTTAAAAAGGTTACATAAAAGCTACTTTATGTATTTATTCATTAAAGTTTTTAAGTTGTATTTTACAACCATACAATGATATGATATGATATATAATGTATCGTATAATCATTACATAATGTTGATGGCATTGAATTGTCTCTGCCTTGACTAGTGGCAGCAGCTTCAGCACTAGGTGGAAGTGGATCTTGATCTTTCCCTATTTTACCCTCCACCTTTTTGTTCTCCATTTTTTAATGTGTGGAATTATATGCCAGTAATATATCTGGAATTAGACGGTGGTAATGTCTGGAATTAGATACCACTAGATAGATACCAGATATCACTGTGACTGGAATGATGACATATGCACAGTGACAGGACACTACCACAGCACCCTACAGCAGCCATATGCGGCACAAGACACTGGAGTATTAGTAATGTACTGTAGTATACTGAGCACCACAAGACAATGAGCAGTGATACGGAGCACTGATGAGATTACTAGAACTGACACTGAGCAGCCAGATGCAGCACTGGACTATTAGTAATGTTCTGTAGTATACTGAGCACCACAATGCAGCACAAGACAATGAGCAGTGATACTGAGCACTGATGAGGATACTAGAACTGACACTGAGCAGCAAGATGCAGCACTGGACTATTAGTAATGTACTCTAGTATACTGAGCACCACATTGCAGCACAAGACAATGAGCAGTGATACTGAGCACTGATGAGGATACTACTGAGAACTGACACTGAGCAGGAGAGACACACTACAATTTCATCTTGCGCCTCTTTTTTTATTTATCTTTGCATCATGTGCTGTTTGGGGCTATTTTTTTAAGTGCCATCCTGTCTGACACTGCAGTGCCACTCCTAGATGGGCCAGGTGTTTGTGCTGCCCACTTGGGTCGCTTAGCTTAGTCATCCAGGGACCTTGGTGCAAATTTTAGGACTAAAAATAATATTGGGAGGTGTGAGGTGTTCAGAATAGACTGGAAAGGAGTAGAAATTATGGTTATTGAGCTTAATACTATAGGATCAAAATTACCCCCAAATTCTATGATTTTAGCTGTTTGAGGTTTTAAAAAAAAATCACCCGAATACAAAACCCGAAAGGGTGGTTTTGCCAAAACGCGTCCGTATCCAAAACACAACTGCGGATCCGAAACCAAAACCAAAACATGAAACACGAAAAATGCCCGCTGCACATCTCTAGTTAGGGGAGAAGCATGTAGCCTTGTAGACTATGCACAGCTATATCTAGAAAAATATACGATCTAATCTTTAACCAACCAATGCAAGAAAGTATTTAATGTGAAAATACGAAACACTAGACTAATTGGAGGTGCGCCCTAAAGCAAATTACAATGTTAGGATTAGGGGGTTCGGAAAGACCTCTAGTGTAAACACTACTATATACATTTTAAGATAGGAAGGTACAAATTACATATTCACATTGCATCTATGGGCTGGATTCAAATGTCCCTTTCCTCCCTCAATCGTGCCCGTCAGCAGCTATTCTAATGTTGCTGCCAACGGGTGCGACATGTTTATTTCAGCTCGCTACCCCCAGGGGAAACAAGCTGAAATGTGTGCAAAGAGACCCATTTGGGCAACCAAACGGTGTCTTTTCATGATCGCGCCCATTACTTTATTCAGGTTTAGGTGCTTTGTGCACCTAAACCAGAGTGTAATGGGCGCAATAATTGAGGGCATTTGAATTTCCCTTATATGTGTGTGTGTGTGATATACACACAGACACACATACTGTATTTCTTTATATAATGGACACCTCAGTTTCTATTCATTCATGTCCTGCCCCCTACTCTGTCAGACCCCTTCCCCTCTACTTTTCTGACCCCAAACGCCACTCATTCTTGTTGAGTGCTGGTGGGCCCATTCAGAATTTTGCTATAGGGCCCACAAAGGTCTAGTTACGCCACTGGGCAGGGTTGTAGAGGAGGCGGTGCAAGGCATCCTGGGAACAGTCAAAGCTTTAGCCTGTTGGTGCCTTGGATCAAGATCCAACTCTACACCCCGATGTTAGTGTAGTGCCTTTTGGGGTTAAGGTTTTACAGAAAGTTACAGGTTTTTTTAATTTAGTAAAATATGCCCCATTTTAAAGATAGGGCATTTACATTTGTTGCACCTGTGCAGTACATAGCAGCCTGCAGGGCATTTGGGTGCACATACATTGCCGGCTCCTGGTCGCAAACTGAAATTATTGTGTGTAAGTGGAATTAGCGGTATTTATGTCATACAGGGGGGTGGGGGAGGTTTGTGGTTGGTGGGGGGCACGCTGTGTGATTATTATCCTGCATCTATACATACATGCGCTAACACCTGGACATACACTGATGTACCCACACCTAATATCCATACATACATGCCCTGACACCTGGACATACACCAACATTCCCACACCTGCATCTATACATACACATGCTGACACCTGGACATACACCAACATACAAGCACCTGCATCTATATATACACGCGCTGACAAATGGACATACACCGACGTACCCACACTTGCATCTATACATACATGCACTGACATCTGGACATACAAGCACCTGCATCTATACATACACGCGCTGACACCTGAACCTACACTGACGTTCCCACACCTGCATCTATACATACACATTCTGACACCTGGACATACACAGACGTACCCACACCTGCATCTATACATACACGCGTTGACACCTGGACGTACACTGACGTACACACACCTACATCTATATATGCATGGATGCAAATGTGGGTACGTCTGTATACGTCCAGGTGTTAGCATGTGTATGTATAGATGTTAGGTGTGGGTACATCAGTGTATGTCCAGGTGTCAGCACATGTATGTATAGATTCACATGTGGGTAAGCCGGTGTACGTCCACGTGTCAGCATGTGTAGGTATAGATGCAGGTGTGGGTACGTTGGTGTACAATTAGGGGTCAGCGTGTTTATCTATAGATGTTGGTGTGTGTATGTCAGTGTACGTACAGATATAGGTGTGTGTATGTATGTATGTACGTATGTATATGTATAGAGGAAGGTGTGATACATACATATAACACATACATGATAGATACATACATATATCACACACACGATAGATAGATAGATAGAACACATACATACAAGATAGATACATACATACATACATACATGATAGATACATATATATACACACACATACGATAGATAGATAGATAGATAGATAGATAGATAGATAGATAGATAGATAGATAGATAGATACATACATATATATTTATATATATATCACAAACATATATGATTCATACATATATCACACACACATACATGATACATACATGAGAAAGACCTGGGATGGTGATGAGGCCAGGGCCCCCTGCTGATGTTGCGTTGAGGAAGGCAGTGTTCCAGGGCGGATGCCAGTTGGGGAGAGCGCCGCGCAGCCCGGGAAAAATACTGCTGAGGAGCTTCATCTGGAAGAGCCCCTGGGAGGGAGAGTGCCACATGCCCCATCCTGCGTGGCAGACTCTGCAGGCCTGCACATGGGAAGGGAGGTCTCTGGCCACACATACTCACCCTTCTGCTGAAGCCCCGCTGCTGTCCCCATCAGCGCTCTCCAGCGGGGAGCGGGGCCAGGATGAACCTCAACCTGTGAGAACTATCTTCATGATCAAGAGATCTCATATGCAAGATAAGTATGTGTTGGGATAGGGCTGGGGAGGGCGGCTGCTCGGGCACACCCCCGTCAAGTTAAGGAGATTTAACTGAGGAAGCACAAGGGAACTCTCGTCTGGGGACAACAACTGCAGGGAGACCACATCTTTTCAGATGAACATAGGAGGGCGGAAGGCTGCCTAATACTGAAGCACCCTCAGACATTAAACCATATGCAACAACTATTGCAAGCATTCCTGGGGGAAGGTCTGCAGCAGACGGATTTGCATACGGTGATGTCATCCAAGCAGTGGGCCAAAGTTGGCTGGAACCCTCATCTGTATATGAAAAGAGAAAAGGGGCATGCAGGGCATGGCGGCCTTTTGCGGCGCTTGGATAACCCCAAGTTTGCATTAAACACCCCCACCCTCCTTCGGTGTGGGGCTCATGTTGGCCATGCCCAAGCCCCTGAAGCATTCAAGCTGATTTCTTGCAGCAGCTGGGCACTGTAACAGCTTCAGAGCTGCTCTACAAGACAAGTAAAAGGGTGTGGGCCCTGCAGCACCACCTGTAGTTTGCATACACACATATATAGGACAGCATCTCTTATATGCCCCAGGGTCAATAAAATAGTATCCTTGTCTAGGCTATCCATCCCCTCAGATAAGGTATTTGTCCATGCCGCTACAGCACTACACACCCAGGCCGACGCAATTGCCGGTCTGAGTAAGGTACCTGAATGTGTATAAATGGACTTCAGGGTAATCTCCTGTTTGCGGTCAGCACACTCTTTGAAGGTAGCCGTATCCTGGGACGGGAGGGCTACCTTCTTGGATAAGCGTGTTAATGCTTTGTCCACCCTAGGGGAGCATTCCCATCGTAACCTATCCATTGATGGGAAAGGATACGCCATAAGAATCCTTTTGGAAATCTGCAGTCTTTTATCTGGAGATTCCCAAGCTTTTTCACATAACTCGTTCAGCTCGTGTGAGGGGGGAAAGGTTACCTCAGGCTTCTTTCCCTTGTACATATGTACCCTCTTGTCAGCGACAGGGGGTTCCTCTGTGATGTGCAAAACATCTTTTATTGCCATAATCATAAATCGAATGGATTTTGCCAATTTTGGCTGTAACTTTGCATCATCGTAATCGACACTGGAGTCAGAATCCGTGTCGGTATCTGTGTCAACAATCTGGGATAGTGGGCGCTTATGAGACCCTGACAGTCCCTGCAACATAGGATCAGGCATGGGTTGAAACCCTGACTGTCCCAAAGCTTTCCAATTTCATGGCAGTCTCGGATAGGAGGGCATTGTGGATTCACCAAGGGAATGCTGATGCTGACTCCAAGAAGAAAGGGAGTCTCTTCCCTATGAAGGTGAAGCCTTGTTTGGCGACGGCCTAGTTAATTTGATCTCGGCAGCTCCCGCAGGTAAGTCATCCTTCTTGCCCTATGTTCCCTCTCAACGGATGAAGACGCATCATTATCTGACGCAGTCATTTCGGCCCAATAGATATGCAAGAAGTTAAGATTCCCCTTTCTTTGCAGGTAGAGGAAGGAAAAGAGGGAAGAGGTCTGTAGCCTCTTCAAGATCGCAGGAGCAGAGATCGTCCTCTGCTGCCAAATCCACTGCATGACGCTGGGGCTCTCTTGCAGGAGCCCGCACCAGTGGGGGGGCACGTCTAAAACTCTTCAGTCAGTTCTGGATTCATTCGGACCTGGACTCGTGGGTTTTACAAATAGTGTCCCAAGGGTACAAACTGGGGTTTCAAGACGTTCCCCCTCACCGATTGTTCAAATTGGCCTTAGTCAGCAGGGAGAAGGTTTTTATTCAAGCCTCTTCGTTCAGCTCATGTGACCCCCTCAAAGGTTACCTCAGGCTTTTTCACCTTGTAGGGTAGGTGTGTCACCATGCATGGCTTAGATGGGAGTCCGCTGTCTAATGGGATTATTTCTCTCCGTACACCCCCTGTACTACTTACAGTAGGAGCTCTACATTCCGAGAAAATCGAGTTCTTTCTTACACATTGCCCAGCAGTTCCAGTTGTTCTGGGTCACCCTTGGCTGGCCTTTCATAATCCCACCATTGATTGGCGGTCGGGGAAGATTTCACATTGGGGTACTTTTTGTGATAAGGAATGTATCACGTTTCCAGTCAGAGTAGCAGCTATCATTCCAGAACTCATTCCGGTGGAATACCAGGAGTTTGCTGATGTTTTCTCCAAAGGCAATGCGGACATTCTGCCTCCCCATCGGCCTTATGATTGTGCTATTGAGTTAATTCCTGGTGCCGCATTGCCAAAGGGAAGATTATATGCATTATCCGGGCCAGAAACTGCGGCTATGAATGATTATGTAAAGGAGAGCCTTGAGAAAGGATTTATTAGACCATCAAAATCTCCTTTAAGTGCAGGCTTCTTCTTTGTAGAGAAAAAGGATGGCTCGCTTAGACCTTGCATTGATTTTAGAGCCCTGAATAAGATCTCAGTTAAAAACACCTATCCTTTGCCGTTGATTTCTGTACTCTTTGATCAGTTACGTTCTGCTGTGATTTTTTCTAAAATTGACCTTAGAGGAGCGTACAACCTCATCCGAATTAAATCTGGAGATGAGTGGAAAACGGCCTTCAGTTCTCAGTCGGGTCACTACGAATACCTGGTGATGCCGTTCGGCCTGTCCAATGCTCCGGCAGTTTTTCAAGACCTCATTAACGATGTGCTCCGTGACTTCCTAGGGAAATTCGTGGTCGTTTACTTAGACGACATCCTGATTTTTTCTAAATCAATGGAACAACATGTTACCCAGGTGCGTCTGGTTCTTCAAAAGTTATGTGAGAATCATTTATATGCCAAGCTGGAGAAGTGTGAGTTTCATGTCACGGAAGTATCTTTTTTAGGGTACATAATTTTCCATGGAACCAAAGAAACTCCAGGCCATCCTTAGTTGGGCGCAACCCACCAATTTAAAAGCAATTAAGCGTTTTTTAGGGTTTGCGAATTATTATAGGAGGTTCATTCATTCTTTTTCTGACCTGGTTGCTCCCATTGTAGCTCTGACAAAGAAAGGAGCGGATCCTACCAACTGGTCGCGTGAAGCTGAGTTGTCCTTCCGGGCCTTGAAACAAGCCTTTGTCTCGGCTCCAGTCCTCTGACATCCTAATCCGGAATTGCCCTTTGTGGTGGAGGTTGATGCCTCGGAGGTTGGAGTGGGGGCTATCCTTTCTCAAAAGGATCCGGAGTCTCTGGAGTTACATCCTTGTGCCTTTATGTCCAGGAAATTCTCCTCCGCTGAATCCAACTATGACGTTGGTAATCGGGAGTTACTGGCGGTAAAATGGGCTTTCGAGGAGTGGAGGCATTGGCTGGAGGGAGCAAAACATACTATTTCGGTATTGACTGACCATAAGAACCTGCAATAGATTGAATCGGCTAAGCGGCTTAATGCCCGGCATCTCTTATATGCCCCAGGGTCAATAAAATAGTATCCTTATCTAGGGTATCCATCCCCTCAGATAAGGTATCCGTCCATGCCGCTACAGCACTACACACCCAGGCCGACGCAATTGCCGGTCTGAGTAAGGTACCTGAATGTGTATAAATGGACTTCAGGGTAATCTCCTGTTTGCGGTCAGCAGACTCTTTGAGGGTAGCCGTATACTGGGACGGGAGGGCTACCTTCTTGGATAAGCGTGTTAATGCTTTGTCCACCCTAGGGTAGGATTCCCATCGTAACCTATCCATTGATGGGAAAGGATACGCCATAAGAATCCTTTTGGAAATCTGCAGTCTTTTATCTGGAGATTCCCAAGCTTTTTCACATAACTCGTTCAGCTCATGTGACCCCCTCAAAGGTTACCTCAGGCTTTTTCACCTTGTAGGGTAGGTGTGTCACCATGCATGGCTTAGATGGGAGTCCGCTGTCTAATGGGATTATTTCTCTCCGTACACCCCCTGTACTACTTACAGTAGGAGCTCTACATTCCGAGAAAATCGAGTTCTTTCTTACACATTGCCCAGCAGTTCCAGTTGTTCTGGGTCACCCTTGGCTGGCCTTTCATAATCCCACCATTGATTGGCGGTCGGGGAAGATTTCACATTGGGGTACTTTTTGTGATAAGGAATGTATCACGTTTCCAGTCAGAGTAGCAGCTATCATTCCAGAACTCATTCCGGTGGAATACCAGGAGTTTGCTGATGTTTTCTCCAAAGGCAATGCGGACATTCTGCCTCCCCATCGGCCTTATGATTGTGCTATTGAGTTAATTCCTGGTGCCGCATTGCCAAAGGGAAGATTATATGCATTATCCGGGCCAGAAACTGCGGCTATGAATGATTATGTAAAGGAGAGCCTTGAGAAAGGATTTATTAGACCATCAAAATCTCCTTTAAGTGCAGGCTTCTTCTTTGTGGAGAAAAAGGATGGCTCGCTTAGACCTTGCATTGATTTTAGAGCCCTGAATAAGATCTCAGTTAAAAACACCTATCCTTTGCCGTTGATTTCTGTACTCTTTGATCAGTTACGTTCTGCTGTGATTTTTTCTAAAATTGACCTTAGAGGAGCGTACAACCTCATCCGAATTAAATCTGGAGATGAGTGGAAAACGGCCTTCAGTACTCAGTCGGGTCACTACGAATACCTGGTGATGCCGTTCGGCCTGTCCAATGCTCCGGCAGTTTTTCAAGACCTCATTAACGATGTGCTCCGTGACTTCCTAGGGAAATTCGTGGTCGTTTACTTAGACGACATCCTGATTTTTTCTAAATCAATGGAACAACATGTTACCCAGGTGCGTCTGGTTCTTCAAAAGTTATGTGAGAATCATTTATATGCCAAGCTGGAGAAGTGTGAGTTTCATGTCACGGAAGTATCTTTTTTAGGGTACATAATTTTCCATGGAACCAAAGAAACTCCAGGCCATCCTTAGTTGGGCGCAACCCACCAATTTAAAAGCAATTAAGCGTTTTTTAGGGTTTGCGAATTATTATAGGAGGTTCATTCATTCTTTTTCTGACCTGGTTGCTCCCATTGTAGCTCTGACAAAGAAAGGAGCGGATCCTACCAACTGGTCGCGTGAAGCTGAGTTGTCCTTCCGGGCCTTGAAACAAGCCTTTGTCTCGGCTCCAGTCCTCTGACATCCTAATCCGGAATTGCCCTTTGTGGTGGAGGTTGATGCCTCGGAGGTTGGAGTGGGGGCTATCCTTTCTCAAAAGGATCCGGAGTCTCTGGAGTTACATCCTTGTGCCTTTATGTCCAGGAAATTCTCCTCCGCTGAATCCAACTATGACATTGGTAATCGGGAGTTACTGGCGGTAAAATGGGCTTTCGAGGAGTGGAGGCATTGGCTGGAGGGAGCAAAACATACTATTTCGGTATTGACTGACCATAAGAACCTGCAATAGATTGAATCGGCTAAGCGGCTTAATGCCCGGCAGGCACGTTGGGCATTATTTTTTACGCGTTTCAAATTTATAATCACTTTCAGGCCTGGTTCCAAGAATACTAAGGCTGATGCCCTGTCACATAGCTTTCTTCCGGTTCACAATAACAATCCTGTTACCCCCATACTTCCATCTTCGGTCATCTGGGCGGGCCTCACACAAGATTTATTTACCCAGTTAAAACAGCTTCAACACCAAGCTCCTAGAATTACTCCTGCTGGTCGTCTTTACGTCCCTGAGTTTTTGAGAGTTACTGTTTTAACGGAATTCCATGATAACAAAGTTTCAGGGCATCCAGGAGTCTCTAAGACATTGGAGTTAGTCTCTCGCTCAGTATGGTGGCCTGGTCTTTCTAAAGACGTCAAGGAATTTGTTTATTCAAGTCAGGTTTGTGCACAGCATAAGGTTCCCCGTTCCTTGCCCATCGGGCAACTTATGCCCGTAAATGTTCCTCTCCGGCCGTGGTCTCATATTTCCATGGATTTTGTGGTTGACCTTCCCCTTTCAGCCGGATTCCGAGTCATATGGGTGGTAGTGGACCGTTTTAGTAAAATGGCTCATTTTATTGCTCTTCCCCGATTGCCTTCTGCCCAAGGGTTGGCAGTTTTGTTTCTCCGCCATGTATTCAGGCTTCATGGGTTGCCTACTGATATTGTTTCTGATCGGGGTCCACAATTCATCGCACAATTCTGGAAATGTTTTTGTGCCTCATTGAAGATGAAATTGTCGTTAACATCCGGTTACCACCCACAATCCAACGGGCAAACCGAACGAGTTAACCAATCATTGAAACAATATTTGCGCTTGTATTCAGCCAAACTCCAGAATGATTGGTCCGAGTTTCTTCCGTTGGCTGAATTTGCTTACAATAATTCTTGTCATTCCTCCACTAAAGAGTCTCCATTCTTTTCAGTTTTTGGTTTTCACCCCAGATCTAATTCTTTTTTTCATCATTCCTCAGTCTCCTCGCTTACCTTAACCTCCCATCTCAGAGCCATTTGGAAAAAGGTGCACCTTGCTCTCAGAAAAGCGGCCTTTCGAGAGAAGAAATTTTCTGACAGGCTCCGACGTCCTTGCACTTTTAAGGTGGGAGATAGGGTGTGGTTGTCGACTCGCAACATCAGGCTTCGACAATCCTCAGCTAGACTGGGACCCAAATTTATTGGGCCATTTCTTATTATTAAAAGAGTCAACCCAGTTGCCTTTCGGTTACGTTTACCAAGATCTCTCAGGATTGGAAATACGTTTCATTGTTCCCTGTTGAAACAATACGTTTCTTCCAGTAGATTTCCTCGGAAGATCTCTCAGGGTAGATCTCCAGTGGATGTACAGGGACAACAGGAGTTCTTGGTAGGGGGTCTGGAGTGAGTGCTGACATCTGGTCCAGACTGAAGGACCTTGCAACGATTACTGACATGTCGTCTACTGTCACTGCATATGATTCTGTCACCTTTGAAAGAATGGTGGAGAAAAAGAGGCAATTTGGAGGCCCTTGCACAAACTGGCTTTATTCTACCTAAGTTGCCCTCCCTCCAGTGTGTACTCCGAAAGAGTGTTTAGTGCGGCCGCTCACCTTGTCAGCAATCGGCGTACGAGGTTACTTCCAGAAAATGTGGAGAAGATGATGATCATCAAAATTAATTATAATCAATTCCTCCGTGGAGACATTCACCAGCAATTGCCTCCAGAAAGTACACAGGGATCTGAGATGGTGGATTCCAGTGGGGACGAATTAATAATCTGTGAGGAGGGGGATGTACACAGTGAAAGGGGTGAGGAATCGGAGGATGATGAGGTGGACATCTTGCCTCTGTAGAGCCAGTTTGTGCAAGGAGAGATTGATTCTTTTTTGGTGGGGGCCCAAACCAACCAGTCATTTCAGTCAGTCGTGTGGCAGACCCTGTCGCTGAAATGATGGGTTCGTCAATGTTTTTCTTTTCAATCTAAACCCCTGCAGTTTTCTGTAAGCATCTGCTTCGCTATGATGATCAACAAGTCACAAGGGAAAACACTCAGGGCTGGAGGCGTAGATCTTAGGACCAGCTGCTACAAGCATGGCAGAGGTGTCACTATCACTGGTGACACCCAGAGAGGCGGCGAGGGAGATTGTAATGCAGTGCGCGCAGATAAGCAGCGCAATGGTAAAAAGGAGGCATGGTCTCATAGGTAGGGGCGTGGCCTGAATCACCATTTTGTTGCTGCGGGTATCCCGGGGGTTGGGGGCTGTACCCGGGGACTAGTGTGTGAGTGGTGCTGGCTCCTGCACAGTGACAGAAACTGGGTGTTGCACGTAATGTCACAGTGAAACACCCATATTCTGTCACTGAAGAAGAGCCGGCACTTTGGTGTCACCCCACTTGGCGGGTGACACTCGGGTGTGTGCCGCAACCCCGTTGTGATGCCACTGACCCATGGGAAGCTTTACGTGGCTTACCCATGTGTTAGTAGCCCCAAGCATCTTTTGTGTTAGTCCCTGAAGAAAAACTTCAAATATTGTTTACAATTTTGTAATCAATGGCCTAATTCAGTAAGGATTGCAAATTCTGCTAAGTAACAGAATTTGCAATCCTTTGGTTCGCATGCTGGGGCCACCCATCACAGGGCATGGCCACCCAGCATGCCGCCTCCCTTCTTGACCACGCTGAAATTGCAGTCCCAGTGCAGTTCAGCGTGATCATAAAAAATGGGTTAGCCTCCTGTTGGTGCAGACTGTACGTGTGCGCAGGAAGCCGCCACCATTTTTGTGATCGCAACGGCTGCATGTGATGTCATGCAGCCGCTCTGACCACGCCTCCTGTTTCTCCGTTGAAGCCCTGCCCCCGCACCGCTCCATCTCCGACTTTGAAATGGAGTGTTGCTGACCCCCCCCCCGCACCGATTGACAGTCACAGAAAATGCTGGCGCATGCGTATGCTCTTAGCAATTTTTGCAGTTGAATTGCTTATTGTGATTGCAATCCAACCTGAATCAGGCTCTATTACCTATCACAATGCACTGCAGGTAGTACAAAATGGGGTTAATATAGGAGAAAACCCCCCAGAGCTGTGCTCCTTAACTGTCCCTGGTGGCTAGTGGAGCGGCTGCCCAGTAATCAGTGTCCACGCCAGTGCGCACACGGCCCGCCCCCTACAGCCATGCTGGATCACGGTATAGTGTGGGCACAGAAGCCCCTTACCTCCCTTTCATCAGCGGCCTCGTGATCCCGGAGGGCGGTGTGTGTGTGACTGACCTTAGGAAGAAACCGGAGCCTCCGCTGCAGTGACCCAGCAACCAGGGCACGGGAGTATACTGCGCCGCTGGGAGTGACGGAGCTGCAGTAAAGATGTCTATTAGACCTAGCCTGCTGCAGCCCTTGTACATTCTTATAAAAAAAGTTCTTCTTTTCTTGTCAAAATTAATAGCTAAGTATAGGCTGCCTGAGGCAGCCCCCTGTTAAGTGTCCTGCTACTGAAGGCACCAACTACAAACTGAGCTCCCTGTTCATGGAAGCGAGGTTATAGAGCAGGGGGCGCTGAGCATCTTGGGAACAGTCAAAAGCTTTGAGCCTGTTGGTGCCTCAGATCAAGATCCTACTCTACACCACAATGTGAATCCTTGCGGAGTCCAGTGTACCCCACAGAAGAAATGAATGTGTCACACCCATTGGCAGCAACATTAGAATAGCTGCTGATGGGCACAATTGAGAAAGGAAGGGGGGAAAACATTTGAATCCAGCACATATATGTAATTTGAATATGTAATTTGTACCTTCCTACTTTAAAATGTAATGGATGAACCTCACCCTGTGAGAACTATCTTCATGATCAAGAGATCTCATATGCAAGATAAGTATGTGTTGGCAGAGGCGCTCACTGGGCAGAGATGCTGATCGCATCTCTGGCATGTGCAGGTGCACTGCGGCACCAGCACACACACACACACTTCAGACCTGATCTCCTGTTGTGTGAATATGCACAGCAGAGATCAGGTCTGAATACAGCTGTCAGTAAGGCAGGGATCTGCTGCTGCCAGTGAGGCAGGGATGTGCTGATGTCAGTGAAGCAGTGATCTGCTGCTGCCAGTGAGGCAGGGATCTGCTGCTGCCAGTGAGGCAGGGATGTGCTGCTATAAGTGAGGCAGGTATGTGCTGCTGTCAATGAGGCAGGGATGTGCTGCTGTCAGTGAAGCAGGGATGTGCTGCTGTCAGCGAGGCAGTGATCTGCTGCCCACTATCTCCCTATCACCCCTGCCTGAGTCACACACTTTCCCTGTCACCCCTGCCCCAGTTACCCACTATCTCCCAGTCACCGCTGCCTCAGTTAACCACTATACCTGCGACCCCTGCCTCAGTCACCCACTATACCAGTCACCCCTGCTTTAGTCACCCACTATCTCTGTCACCCCTGCCTCAGTCAACCACTATCTCCATATCACCCCTACCTCAGTCACCCACTATCCCTGTCACCTCTGCCTCAGTCACCCACTGTCACCCTATCACCCCTGCCTCAGTCACCCACTATCCCTGTCACCCCTGCCTCAGTCTCCTACTGTCCCTGTCACCCCTGCCACAGTCATCCACTATATCCCTATCACCCCTGCCTTAGTCACTGACTATCTCCCAGTCACCCCGGCCTCAGTCACCCACTATCTCCCAGTCATACATGCTTCAGTCACCCACTATCTCCCAGTCATCCCTGCCTCAGTCACCTACTGACACCAGTGCAGACATTTCTGCTGCGGCCTCTCCACTCTCCAGCGTGAACGTACTGACGACTGAGGAAATCCGCTTCCCAGTTGAGGACTCCGGGAATGAACACTGCCGATATTGCTGGCAGATGACGTTCTACCCAACTGAGGATTTTTGATACTTCCAGCTTTGCCATGCAATTTCGAGTGCCGCCTTGATGATTTGTGTACACTACCGTGGTGTCGTTGTCCGATTGTACTTGAACAGGCCTGTTCTGTACTAGAGGCAGGGCCAGTGTCAATGAATTGAACACTGCCCGCAATTCCAGAATGTTTATCGGGAGGAGAGATTCCTCCCTGGTCCACCGATGGTGAAGGGTCGTCATCACGGCCATGACCTTGGTGAATTTCCGAGGTGCCATGGCCAAACCAGAAGGCAGGACCTGAAATCCAAAAACTAACCAGGCACAACACTGCTTAGCTTCCAACATCAGATTAGATTGGACATATCCAGTGTGATGCGGCTGTAGATGATTTTTGCTGTTTCTAACTTCTACTTCTAACTACTGGTACATCAATGAATAAGTTTCAAAATATAATGCATCAAGAGAACGGTGTTGGTAGTATAAAACTACCTACAGCACCTGGTATTCCCAGGTGGTCTCACATCCAAGAACAAACCAGGCCTAAAATCAGGTGATATTGGGCATATACAGTGTGGTGTGGCTGTAGATGAGCTTAGTGGTTTCTGTTAGAGTTCTTCTACTTCTAACTACTCGTACATAAATGAGTAAGCAGCCGATTTATTAAACCTGGTGAAATGATAATTTGCATGGTGATAAAGTACCAGCCAATCAGCTCCTAATTGCCATGTCACAGGCTGGGTTTGAAAAATGACAGTTAGGAGCTGACTGGCTGGTACTTTATCACCTTGCACTTTATCAGTTCACCAGGCTTAATAGATCTGCCCCAATGTTTCAAAATGGAATGCATCAAGAGAACGGTGTTAGTATTAGAGATGAGCGGGTTCGGTTTCTCTGAATCCGAACCCGCCAGAACTTCATGGTTTTTTTCACGGGTCCGAGCAGACTCGGATCTTCCCGCCTTGCTCGGTTAACCCGAGCGCGCCCGAACGTCATCATGACGCTGTCGGATTCTCGCGAGGCTCGGATTCTATCGCGAGACTCGGATTCTATATAAGGAGCCGCGCGTCGCCGCCATTTTCACACGTGCATTGAGATTGATAGGGAGAGGACGTGGCTGGCGTCCTCTCCATTTAGATTATAAGAGACTGAGAGAGATTTACTGGAGCTGACTAGGAGGAGTACTGTTACTGTAGAAGTGTAGAGACTGAGTGGAGAGAGTTTACTAGTGAGGACAGTGCAGTTTACTTTATAATCCGTTCTCTGCCTGAAAAAAGCGATACACAGCACACAGTGACTCAGTCACATACCATATCTGTGTGCACTGCTCAGGCTCAGGCCAGTGTGCTGCATCATCTATTATCTATATATAATATTATATATATCTGTCTGACTGCTCAGCTCACACAGCTTATAATTGTGGGGGAGACTGGGGAGCACTACTGCAGTGCCAGTTATAGGTTATAGCAGGAGCCAGGAGTACATAATATATTATATAGTGAGTGACCACCAGACACACAGTGCAGTTTATTTAATATATCCGTTCTCTGCCTGAAAAAAGCGATACACACAGTGACTCAGTCAGTCACATACCATATCTGTGTGCACTGCTCAGGCTCAGGCCAGTGTGCTGCATCATCTATTATCTATATATAATATTATATATATCTGTCTGACTGCTCAGCTCACACAGCTTATAATTGTGGGGGAGACTGGGGAGCACTACTGCAGTGCCAGTTATAGGTTATAGCAGGAGCCAGGAGTACATAATATATTATATAGTGAGTGACCACCAGACACACAGTGCAGTTTATTTAATATATCCGTTCTCTGCCTGAAAAAAGAGATACACACAGTGACTCAGTCAGTCACATACCATATCTGTGTGCACTGCTCAGGCTCAGGCCAGTGTGCTGCATCATCTATTATCTATATATAATATTATATATATCTGTCTGACTGCTCAGCTCACACAGCTTATAATTGTGGGGGAGACTGGGGAGCACTACTGCAGTGCCAGTTATAGGTTATAGCAGGAGCCAGGAGTTCATAATATATTATATAGTGAGTGACCACCAGACACACAGTGCAGTTTATTTAATATATCCGTTCTCTGCCTGAAAAAAGCGATACACACAGTGACTCAGTCAGTCACATACCATATCTGTGTGCACTGCTCAGGCTCAGGCCAGTGTGCTGCATCATCTATTATCTATATATAATATTATATATATCTGTCTGACTGCTCAGCTCACACAGCTTATAATTGTGGGGGAGACTGGGGAGCACTACTGCAGTGCCAGTTATAGGTTATAGCAGGAGCCAGGAGTACATAATATATTATATAGTGAGTGACCACCAGACACACAGTGCAGTTTATTTAATATATCCGTTCTCTGCCTGAAAAAAGCGATACACACAGTGACTCAGTCAGTCACATACCATATCTGTGTGCACTGCTCAGGCTCAGGCCAGTGTGCTGCATCATCTATATATATTATATATCTGTCTGACTGCTCAGCTCACACAGCTTATAATTGTGGGGGAGACTGGGGAGCACTACTGCAGTGCCAGTTATAGGTTATAGCAGGAGCCAGGAGTACATATTATATTAAAATTAAACAGTGCACACTTTTGCTGCAGGAGTGCCACTGCCAGTGTGACTGACCAGTGACCTGACCACACTGACCACCAGTATAGTTAGTAGTATACTTATATTGTGATTGCCTGAAAAAGTTAAACACTCGTCGTGTGACTTCACTTGTGTGTTTTTTTTTTTTTATTCTATAAAAATAAAACTCATTCTGCTGACAGACAGTGTCCAGCAGGTCCGTCATTATATAATATATAATATATACCTGTCCGGCTGCAGTAGTGATATATATATATTTTTTATATCATTTATCATCCAGTCGCAGCAGACACAGTACGGTAGTTCACGGCTGTGGCTACCTCTGTGTCTCTGCACTCGGCAGGCAGTCCGTCCATAATTGTAATACCACCTAACCGTGGATTTTTTCCATTCTTCTTTATACATACATAGTTACATAGACATCTTCTCTTTATCAACCAGTCTATATTAGCTGCAGACACAGTACAGTACGGTAGTTCACGGCTGTGGCTACCTCTGTGTCTGCACTCGGCAGGCAGTCCGTCCATAATTGTATACCACCTAACCGTGGTTTTTTTTCATTCTTCTTTATACATACATAGTTACATAGACATCTTCTCTTTATCAACCAGTCTATATTAGCTGCAGACACAGTACAGTACGGTAGTTCACGGCTGTGGCTACCTCTGTGTCTGCACTCGGCAGGCAGTCCGTCCATAATTGTATACCACCTAACCGTGGATTTTTTTCAGTCTTCTTTATACATACATAGTTACATAGACATCTTCTCTTTATCAACCAGTCTATATTAGCTGCAGACACAGTACAGTACGGTAGTTCACGGCTGTGGCTACCTCTGTGTCTGCAGTCGGCAGGCAGTCCATAATTGTATACTAGTATCCATCTCCATTGTTTACCTGAGGTGCCTTTTAGTTGTGCCTATTAAAATATGGAGAACAAAAATGTTGAGGTTCCAAAATTAGGGAAAGATCAAGATCCACTTCCACCTCGTGCTGAAGCTGCTGCCACTAGTCATGGCCGAGACGATGAAATGCCAGCAACGTCGTCTGCCAAGGCCGATGCCCAATGTCATAGTACAGAGCATGTCAAATCCAAAACACCAAATATCAGAAAAAAAAGGACTCCAAAACCTAAAATAAAATTGTCGGAGGAGAAGCGTAAACTTGCCAATATGCCATTTACCACACGGAGTGGCAAGGAACGGCTGAGGCCCTGGCCTATGTTCATGGCTAGTGGTTCAGCTTCACATGAGGATGGAAGCACTCAGCCTCTCGCTAGAAAAATGAAAAGACTCAAGCTGGCAAAAGCAGCACAGCAAAGAACTGTGCATTCTTCGAAATCCCAAATCCACAAGGAGAGTCCAATTGTGTCGGTTGCGATGCCTGACCTTCCCAACACTGGACGTGAAGAGCATGCGCCTTCCACCATTTGCACGCCCCCTGCAAGTGCTGGAAGGAGCACCCGCAGTCCAGTTCCTGATAGTCAGATTGAAGATGTCAGTGTTGAAGTACACCAGGATGAGGAGGATATGGGTGTTGCTGGCGCTGGGGAGGAAATTGACCAGGAGGATTCTGATGGTGAGGTGGTTTGTTTAAGTCAGGCACCCGGGGAGACACCTGTTGTCCGTGGGAGGAATATGGCCGTTGACATGCCAGGTGAAAATACCAAAAAAATCAGCTCTTCGGTGTGGAGGTATTTCACCAGAAATGCGGACAACAGGTGTCAAGCCGTGTGTTCCCTTTGTCAAGCTGTAATAAGTAGGGGTAAGGACGTTAACCACCTCGGAACATCCTCCCTTATACGTCACCTGCAGCGCATTCATAATAAGTCAGTGACAAGTTCAAAAACTTTGGGTGACAGCGGAAGCAGTCCACTGACCAGTAAATCCCTTCCTCTTGTAACCAAGCTCACGCAAACCACCCCACCAACTCCCTCAGTGTCAATTTCCTCCTTCCCCAGGAATGCCAATAGTCCTGCAGGCCATGTCACTGGCAATTCTGACGAGTCCTCTCCTGCCTGGGATTCCTCCGATGCATCCTTGCGTGTAACGCCTACTGCTGCTGGCGCTGCTGTTGTTGCCGCTGGGAGTCGATGGTCATCCCAGAGGGGAAGTCGTAAGCCCACTTGTACTACTTCCAGTAAGCAATTGACTGTTCAACAGTCCTTTGCGAGGAAGATGAAATATCACAGCAGTCATCCTACTGCAAAGCGGATAACTGAGGCCTTGACAACTATGTTGGTGTTAGACGTGCGTCCGGTATCCGCCGTTAGTTCACAGGGAACTAGACAATTTATTGAGGCAGTGTGCCCCCGTTACCAAATACCATCTAGGTTCCACTTCTCTAGGCAGGCGATACCGAGAATGTACACGGACGTCAGAAAAAGACTCACCAGTGTCCTAAAAAATGCAGTTGTACCCAATGTCCACTTAACCACGGACATGTGGACAAGTGGAGCAGGGCAGGGTCAGGACTATATGACTGTGACAGCCCACTGGGTAGATGTATGGACTCCCGCCGCAAGAACAGCAGCGGCGGCACCAGTAGCAGCATCTCGCAAACGCCAACTCTTTCCTAGGCAGGCTACGCTTTGTATCACCGCTTTCCAGAATACGCACACAGCTGAAAACCTCTTACGGCAACTGAGGAAGATCATCGCGGAATGGCTTACCCCAATTGGACTCTCCTGTGGATTTGTGGCATCGGACAACGCCAGCAATATTGTGTGTGCATTAAATATGGGCAAATTCCAGCACGTCCCATGTTTTGCACATACCTTGAATTTGGTGGTGCAGAATTTTTTAAAAAACGACAGGGGCGTGCAAGAGATGCTGTCGGTGGCCAGAAGAATTGCGGGACACTTTCGGCGTACAGGCACCACGTACAGAAGACTGGAGCACCACCAAAAACTACTGAACCTGCCCTGCCATCATCTGAAGCAAGAAGTGGTAACGAGGTGGAATTCAACCCTCTATATGCTTCAGAGGTTGGAGGAGCAGCAAAAGGCCATTCAAGCCTATACAATTGAGCACGATATAGTAGGTGGAATGCACCTGTCTCAAGCGCAGTGGAGAATGATTTCAACGTTGTGCAAGGTTCTGATGCCCTTTGAACTTGCCACACGTGAAGTCAGTTCAGACACTGCCAGCCTGAGTCAGGTCATTCCCCTCATCAGGCTTTTGCAGAAGAAGCTGGAGACATTGAAGGAGGAGCTAACACGGAGCGATTCCGCTAGGCATGTGGGACTTGTGGATGGAGCCCTTAATTCGCTTAACAAGGATTCACGGGTGGTCAATCTGTTGAAATCAGAGCACTACATTTTGGCCACCGTGCTCGATCCTAGATTTAAAGCCTACCTTGGATCTCTCTTTCCGGCAGACACAAGTCTGCTGGGGTTGAAAGACCTGCTGGTGACAAAATTGTCAAGTCAAGCGGAACGCGACCTGTCAACATCTCCTCCTTCACATTCTCCCGCAACTGGGGGTGCGAGGAAAAGGCTCAGAATTCCGAGCCCACCCGCTGGCGGTGATGCAGGGCAGTCTGGAGCGACTGCTGATGCTGACATCTGGTCCGGACTGAAGGACCTGACAACGATTACGGACATGTCGTCTACTGTCACTGCATATGATTCTCTCAACATTGATAGAATGGTGGAGGATTATATGAGTGACCGCATCCAAGTAGGCACGTCACACAGTCCGTACTTATACTGGCAGGAAAAAGAGGCAATTTGGAGGCCCTTGCACAAACTGGCTTTATTCTACCTAAGTTGCCCTCCCACAAGTGTGTACTCCGAAAGAGTGTTTAGTGCCGCCGCTCACCTTGTCAGCAATCGGCGTACGAGGTTACATCCAGAAAATGTGGAGAAGATGATGTTCATTAAAATGAATTATAATCAATTCCTCAGCGGAGACATTGACCAGCAGCAATTGCCTCCACAAAGTACACAGGGAGCTGAGATGGTGGATTCCAGTGGGGACGAATTGATAATCTGTGAGGAGGGGGATGTACACGGTGATATATCGGAGGGTGAAGATGAGGTGGACATCTTGCCTCTGTAGAGCCAGTTTGTGCAATGAGAGATTAATTGCTTCTTTTTTGGGGGGGGTCCAAACCAACCCGTCATATCAGTCACAGTCGTGTGGCAGACCCTGTCACTGAAATGATGGGTTGGTTAAAGTGTGCATGTCCTGTTTTGTTTATACAACATAAGGGTGGGTGGGAGGGCCCAAGGACAATTCCATCTTGCACCTCTTTTTTCTTTTCTTTTTCTTTGCATCATGTGCTGATTGGGGAGGGTTTTTTGGAAGGGCCATCCTGCGTGACACTGCAGTGCCACTCCTAGATGGGCCCGGTGTTTGTGTCGGCCACTAGGGTCGCTAATCTTACTCACACAGTCAGCTACCTCATTGCGCCTCTTTTTTTCTTTGCGTCATGTGCTGTTTGGGGAGGGTTTTTTGGAAGGGACATCCTGCGTGACACTGCAGTGCCACTCCTAGATGGGCCCGGTGTTTGTGTCGGCCACTAGGGTCGCTAATCTTACTCACACAGCTACCTCATTGCGCCTCTTTTTTTCTTTGCGTCATGTGCTGTTTGGGGAGGGTTTTTTGGAAGGGACATCCTGCGTGACACTGCAGTGCCACTCCTAGATGGGCCCGGTGTTTGTGTCTTCTTCTGCACTAGGGTCGCTAATCTTACTCACACAGCTACCTCATTGCGCCTCTTTTTTTCTTTGCGTCATGTGCTGTTTGGGGAGGGTTTTTTGGAAGGGCCATCCTGCGTGACACTGCAGTGCCACTCCTAGATGGGCCCGGTGTTTGTGTCGGCCACTAGGGTCGCTAATCTTACTCACACAGCTACCTCATTGCGCCTCTTTTTTTCTTTGCGTCATGTGCTGTTTGGGGAGGGTTTTTTGGAAGGGACATCCTGCGTGACACTGCAGTGCCACTCCTAGATGGGCCCGGTGTTTGTGTCGGCCACTAGGGTCGCTTATCTTACTCACACAGCGACCTCGGTGCAAATTTTAGGACTAAAAATAATATTGTGAGGTGTGAGGTATTCAGAATAGACTGAAAATGAGTGTAAATTATGGTTTTTGAGGTTAATAATACTTTGGGATCAAAATGACCCCCAAATTCTATGATTTAAGCTGTTTTTTAGTGTTTTTTGAAAAAAACACCCGAATCCAAAACACACCCGAATCCGACAAAAAAAATTCGGTGAGGTTTTGCCAAAACGCGTTCGAACCCAAAACACGGCCGCGGAACCGAACCCAAAACCAAAACACAAAACCCGAAAAATTTCAGGCGCTCATCTCTAGTTAGTATTGAAAAAATACACACAGCTCCTGGTATTTCCTTGTGGTCTCCCATCCAAGTACTAAAACCAGGACCAACACTGCTCAGCTTCCATGATCAGGAGAGATTGGGCAAATCCAGTGTGCTGTGGCTGTAGATGAGCTGGTGGTTTCTGTTACAGCTCTTCTACTTCTAACTTCTGGTACATAAAAGAATACATGTAAAAATTAAATGTACCAAGAAAATGGTGTTGGTAGTTTAAAAACACCTAAAGAATCTGATACTACCAAGCAGTCTCCCATCCATGTATTAACAAAGTCCAATACTGCTTTGCTTCAAAAATCAAATGAGATTGGGCATATCCAGTGTGGTGTGGCTTTAGATAAGCTTTGTGGTTTCTGTTAGAGCTCTTCTACTTCTAACTACTGGTACATTAATGAATATCTATAAGGTTGTAGTTTATCCAATATGCCTTTACTACCTTACCTTTCAACCCCCCCTCCCTCCCCTCTTCTCCTTATAGCTTCCTTAGTTCTCTCCTCCTCGTGTGTGCGTTATTTGTTTTCTCATACGTCCTAGAGGATGCTGGGGTCACATTAAGAACCATGGGGTATAGACGGGATCCGCAGGAGACATGGGCACTTTAAGACTTTCAAAGGGTGTGAACTGTCTCCTCCCTCTATGCCCCTCCTCCAGACTCCAGTTTTAGTATTGTGCGCAGTGATACTGGATGCACTACAGGGGAGCTCTACTGAGTTTCTCTGAAAAGACTTGTTAGTTTTTTTTATTTTCAGGGAGGCTGCTGGCAACAGTCTCCCTGCTTCGTGGGACTTAGGGGAGAGAAGTATGACCAACTTCTAGTGAGTTCAATGGCTCTGCTTCAGGCTGACAGGACACCATTAGCTCCTGAGGGTGCTGATCGCTGGGTACGCCTAGATGCACACTCCCGAAGCCTGCCGTCACCCCCTTACAGAGCCAGAAGACAGGTGAGTAGCAGAAGAACAGAGACTTCTTCTTCAGTGACGGCATTCTGAGGTACCGAGCAGCGAGCGGAACGCTGCGCGCCATGCTCACACACAAACACAGGCACTGCAGGGTGCAGGGCACAGGGGGGGGGGGGGGCACCCTGGGCAGCATAAATTCCTCACAAAAGGCTGGAAAAAGTGGACATTAGTGCCTGGGCACTGTCCTTACCCCACTAGCGTAATTAATTATTTCTGAGCGGGACAGATACGCGCCATTACAGCGGCGGGGCTTCTTCCTCACCTCACCAGAACATCTTTAGAGCATTACAAGTCTATCACTATAGAGTTTATTATTTCCCAGACTGTGTACTTTTGGCGCTGGATTGTGAGCTGAAAAATCCTCTGTGTCCCTCTGACAGATTTACTGACGGTCTGTCCCCCATAAGCCGGTGTGTCTGTGGGTACTTGGTATATGTGTGTCAACATGTCGGTGGCTGAATGTTTTTCCCAAGAGGAAACTATATTAGGAATGCAGACATATGATGGTGGCCCTGTTGGCACCACCAATAACTGACTTGGTAAATGTTTCAGTAATATCAGAGTAAGGTTGGATAAATCTGTGTCCCAGACACAGACGTAGAGAATAGATGTGATATTCATGGCTATGTTTCTTTTCCCTCAGGCCCCGCTGGGTCGCAAAAATGTTATTTTGCCCAGTTACTACACACTGATACTGACACGGATACTGATACTTATGTCGACCATAATGTTTCCTGATTAGATCCAATATTGGCAAGGAGCATTCAGTACATGATTGTGGATATTAAGGACATATTAAAATCACTGAAGACCCTGCTGTTCCTGACAAAGGGGTCTATATGTATGTATATATAGATATATAATGAAAGCTGATGTAACGTTCCTCCATCTCTGTTTGAGAAAGTCTGGGCCAGCTCGACAAGATGGTTTCAAATCCCCAAAAGGATTCTGGTTGTTTATTCATTTCCTGTTCTGCACGGGGCCCTGTCACAAATCCAGCGGATCGTATGCAGGAAGCTACATTATTTCTAGTTATGTAACCACGGGTACATTACTTAGACCTGCCATTACATGTGCATGGGTGAGTAGTAGTATTCAAGAATTGGTCGAATACCTTGTCATCCGATATAGATACCCTGGAGAGATGGGATACTCCTTACGTTGTATCATATCAAGGACACTGCAGCATACTTACGTGAGACTGCAAGGGATATAGGACTCTTGAGTTCACGGGCCAATTTCATGGCAGTGTCGGATAGGAGGGCATTGTGGATTCACCAAGAGAATTCTGATGCTGACTCCAAGAAGAAAGGGAGTCTCTTCCCTATGAAGGTGAAGCCTTGTTTGGTGACTGCCTAGTTAATTTGATCTCGGCAGCTCCCGCAGGTAAGTCAACCTTCTTGCCCTATGTTCCCTCCCAACGGATGAAGACGCATCATTATCTGATGCAGTCATTTCGGCCCAATAGATATGCAAGAAGTTAAGATTCCCCTTTCTTTGCAGGTAGAGGAAGGAGAAGAGAGAAGAGGTCTGCATCCTCTTCAAGATCGCAGGAGCAGAGATCATCCTCTGATAGCCAGACAGCTGATTGGATGGATATGTGGAATGTTTTAAATGCTAGTGTAAACTCATTGCACAAAAGATTAGACAAGGCAGAAGCTTTGGGACAGTCAGGGTTTCAACCCATGCCTGATCCTATGTTGCAGGGACTGTCAGGGTCTCATAAGCGCCCACTATCCAGATTGTTGACACAGATACCGACACGGATTCTGACTCCAGTGTCGATTACGATGATGCAAAGTTACAGCCAAAATTGGCAAAATCCATTCGATTTATGATTATGGCAATAAAAGATGTTTTGCACATCACAGAGGAACCCCCTGTCGCTGACAAGAGGGTACATATGTACAAGGGAAAGAAGCCTGAGGTAACCTTTCCCCCCTCACACGAGCTGAACGAGTTATGTGAAAAAGCTTGGGAATCTCCAGATAAAAGACTGCAGATTTCCAAAAGGATTCTTATGGCGTATCCTTTCCCATCAACGGATAGGTTACGATGGGAATGCTCCCCTAGGGTGGACAAAGCATTAACACGCTTATCCAAGAAGGTAGCCCTCCCGTCCCAGGATACGGCTACCTTCAAAGAGTGTGCTGACCGCAAACAGGAGATTACCCTGAAGTCCATTTATACACATTCAGGTACCTTACTCAGACCGGCAATTGCGTCGGCCTGGGTGTGTAGTGCTGTAGCGGCATGGACAAATACCTTATCTGAGGGGATGGATAGCCTAGACAAGGATACTATTTTATTGACCCTGGGGCATATAAGAGATGCTGTCCTATATATGTGTGTATGCAAACTACAGGTGGTGCTGCAGGGCCCACACCCTTTTACTTGTCTTGTAGAGCAGCTCTGAAGCTGTTACAGTGCCCAGCTGCTGCAAGAAATCAGCTTGAATGCTTCAGGGGCTTGGGCATGGCCAACATGAGCCCCACACCGAAGGAGGGTGGGGGTGTTTAATGCAAACTTGGGGTTATACAAGCGCCGCAAAAGGCCGCCATGCCCTGCATGCCCCTTTTCTCTTTTCATATACAGATGAGGGTTCCAGCCAACTTTGGCCCACTGCTTGGATGACATCACCGTATGCAAATCCGTCTGCTGCAGACCTTCCCCCAGGAATGCTTGCAATAGTTGTTGCATATGGTTTAATGTCTGAGGGTGCTTCAGTATTAGGCAGCCTTCCGCCCTCCCATGTTCATCTGAAAAGATGTGGTCTCCCTGCAGTTGTTGTCCCCAGACGAGAGTTCCCTTGTGCTTCCTCAGTTAAATCTCCTTAACTTGACGGGGGTGTGCCCGAGCAGCCGCCCTCCCCAGCCCTATCCCAACACATACTTATCTTGCATATGAGATCTCTTGATCATGAAGATAGTTCTCACAGGTTGAGGTTCATCCTGGCCCCGCTCCCCGCTGGAGAGCGCTGATGGGGACAGCAGCGGGGCTTCAGCAGAAGGGTGAGTATGTGTGGCCAGAGACCTCCTTTCCCATGTGCAGGCCTGCAGAGTCTGCCACGCAGGATGGGGCATGTGGCACTCTCCCTCCCAGGGGCTCTTCCAGATGTAGCTCCTCAGCAGTATTTTTCCCGGGCTGCGCGGCGCTCTCCCCGACTGGCATCCGCCCTGGAACACTGCCTTCCTCAACGCAACATCAGCAGGGGGCCCTGGCCTCATCACCATCCCAGGTCTTTCTCATGTATGTATCATGTATGTGTGTGTGATATATGTATGAATCATATATGTTTGTGATATATATATAAATATATATGTATGTATCTATCTATCTATCTATCTATCTATCTATCGTATGTGTGTGTATATATATGTATCTATCATGTATGTATGTATGTATGTATCTATCTTGTATGTATGTGTTCTATCTATCTATCTATCTATCGTGTGTGTGATATATGTATGTATCTATCATGTATGTGTTATATGTATGTATCACACCTTCCTCTATACATATACATACATACATACATACATACATACACACACCTATATCTGTACGTACACTGACATACACACACCAACATCTATAGATAAACACGCTGACCCCTAAACGTACACCAACGTACCCACACCTGCATCTATACCTACACATGCTGACACGTGGACGTACACCGGCTTACCCACATGTGAATCTATACATACATGTGCTGACACCTGGACATACACTGATGTACCCACACCTAACATCTATACATACACATGCTAACACCTGGACGTATACAGACGTACCCACATTTGCATCCATGCATATATAGATGTAGGTGTGTGTACGTCAGTGTACGTCCAGGTGTCAACGCGTGTATGTATAGATGCAGGTGTGGGTACGTCTGTGTATGTCCAGGTGTCAGAATGTGTATGTATAGATGCAGGTGTGGGAACGTCAGTGTAGGTTCAGGTGTCAGCGCGTGTATGTATAGATGCAGGTGCTTGTATGTCCAGATGTCAGTGCATGTATGTATAGATGCAAGTGTGGGTACGTCGGTGTATGTCCATTTGTCAGCGCGTGTATATATAGATGCAGGTGCTTGTATGTTGGTGTATGTCCAGGTGTCAGCATGTGTATGTATAGATGCAGGTGTGGGAATGTTGGTGTATGTCCAGGTGTCAGGGCGTGTATGTATGGATATTAGGTGTGGGTACATCAGTGTATGTCCAGGTGTTAGCGCATGTATGTATAGATGCAGGATAATAATCACACAGCGTGCCCCCCACCAATCACAAACCTCCCCCACCCCCTGTATGACATAAACACCGCTAATTCCACTTACACACAATAATTTCAGTTTGCGACCAGGAGCCGGCAATGTATGTGCACCCAAATGAAGCCACTGTACATGCCCTGCAGGCTGCTATGTACTGCACAGGTGCAACAAATGTAAATGCCCTATCTTTAAAATGGGGCATATTTTACTAAATTAAAAAAACCTGTAACTTTCTGTAAAACCTTAACCCCAAAAGGCACTACACTAACATCGGGGTGTAGAGTTGGATCTTGATCCAAGGCACCAACAGGCTAAAGCTTTGACTGTTCCCAGGATGCCTTGCACCGCCTCCTCTACAACCCTGCCCAGTGGCGTAACTAGACCTTTGTGGGCCCCATAGCAAAATTCTGAATGGGCCCACCAGCACTCAACAAGAATGAGTGGCGTTTGGGGTCAGAAAAGTAGAGGGGAAGGGGTCTGACAGAGTAGGGGGCAGGACATGAATGAATAGAAACTGAGGTGTCCATTATATAAAGAAATACAGTATGTGTGTCTGTGTGTATATCACACACACACACATATAAGGGAAATTCAAATGCCCTCAATTATTGCGCCCATTACACTCTGGTTTAGGTGCACAAAGCACCTAAACCTGAATAAAGTAATGGGCGCGATCATGAAAAGACACCGTTTGGTTGCCCAAATGGGTCTCTTTGCACACATTTCAGCTTGTTTCCCCTGGGGGTAGCTAGCTGAAATAAACATGTCGCACCCGTTGGCAGCAACATTAGAATAGCTGCTGACGGGCACGATTGAGGGAGGAAAGGGACATTTGAATCCAGCCCATAGATGCAATGTGAATATGTAATTTGTACCTTCCTATCTTAAAATGTATATAGTAGTGTTTACACTAGAGGTCTTTCCGAACCCCCTAATCCTAACATTGTAATTTGCTTTAGGGCGCACCTCCAATTAGTCTAGTGTTTCGTATTTTCACATTAAATACTTTCTTGCATTGGTTGGTTAAAGATTAGATCGTATATTTTTCTAGATATAGCTGTGCATAGTCTACAAGGCTACATGCTTCTCCCCTAACTAGAGATGTGCAGCGGGCATTTTTCGTGTTTCATGTTTTGGTTTTGGTTTCGGATCCGCAGTTGTGTTTTGGATACGGACGCGTTTTGGCAAAACCACCCTTTCGGGTTTTGTATTCGGGTGATTTTTTTTTAAAACCTCAAACAGCTAAAATCATAGAATTTGGGGGTAATTTTGATCCTATAGTATTAAGCTCAATAACCATAATTTCTACTCCTTTCCAGTCTATTCTGAACACCTCACACCTCCCAATATTATTTTTAGTCCTAAAATTTGCACCAAGGTCCCTGGATGACTAAGCTAAGCGACCCAAGTGGGCAGCACAAACACCTGGCCCATCTAGGAGTGGCACTGCAGTGTCAGACAGGATGGCACTTAAAAAAATAGCCCCAAACAGCACATGATGCAAAGATAAATAAAAAAAGAGGCGCAAGATGAAATTGCAGTGTGTCTCTCCTGCTCAGTGTCAGTTCTCAGTAGTATCCTCATCAGTGCTCAGTATCACTGCTCATTGTCTTGTGCTGCAATGTGGTGCTCAGTATACTAGAGTACATTACTAATAGTCCAGTGCTGCATCTTGCTGCTCAGTGTCAGTTCTAGTATCCTCATCAGTGCTCAGTATCACTGCTCATTGTCTTGTGCTGCATTGTGGTGCTCAGTATACTACAGAACATTACTAATAGTCCAGTGCTGCATCTGGCTGCTCAGTGTCAGTTCTAGTAATCTCATCAGTGCTCCGTATCACTGCTCATTGTCTTGTGGTGCTCAGTATACTACAGTACATTACTAATACTCCAGTGTCTTGTGCCGCATATGGCTGCTGTAGGGTGCTGTGGTAGTGTCCTGTCACTGTGCATATGTCATCATTCCAGTCACAGTGATATCTGGTATCTATCTAGTGGTATCTAATTCCAGACATTACCACCGTCTAATTCCAGATATATTACTGGCATATAATTCCACACATTAAAAAATGGAGAACAAAAAGGTGGAGGGTAAAATAGGGAAAGATCAAGATCCACTTCCACCTAGTGCTGAAGCTGCTGCCACTAGTCAAGGCAGAGACAATTCAATGCCATCAACATTATGTAATGATTATACGATACATTATATATCATATCATTGTATGGTTGTAAAATACAACTTAAAAACTTTAATGAATAAATACATAAAGTAGCTTTTATGTAACCTTTTTAAACCTATTAGCATAGACCGAATCTCATCGTGTGTATAGGCCTTTAGTTCAACAACAGCATGGGACCAGTTAGTGTGTTTTGACCACTGCACAGCACCTGGTGTTATATAGTAAGCACCACTATGGCATAGTATACAGCATTATGGGCCTGATATGAGTGTGACCAGCGGTGATGTGGAATGCAGTAGGAGGTGCTGTTTAGCAAGCACCACTTCTATATTCACCATGCAGTATATTGTGTGAATATAGAAGTGTTGGCTGTGTTATGTATTAGAGTAATTATTGCAGCTCCCAGCTAAAATTGCAACAATGTAATTTAGTGACAAGCTGCAGAGATTAACCCTTTCTGTGGCTGCTGCACAACCTCTATTCATATCGCTGAATTCAATTAGGGAGATGTTCTCACCCCGCGAGCAAGCGCAGGTATATGCCACACTTAAATGTATGGGTATGGTCTCCATAAAATGAGCGTAGCCTTGCAGGCAAAGACTACCTTACACCCTAGTTCTTGACCCTGCACCAACAGACCTCGGCCACCACAGGGAAAAAAGTACAGTAATTTCCACCATGTTAAGCCCCACACATTAATGCCCTTTGGAACATATTATGTCACACACCACAATATCTGTGATACACTATGCCCTACAGTAAAGCTTCTAATTACTTTTACAAAAACTGCTCAACGCCAAGAGTTTCACGTGCTGGGTGTCATGCTCATTGCCAGGGGTTTCACTCTCTGGGTGTCATGCTCATTGCCAGGGGGAACGCAGTAGGAGGTGTTATATAGTAAGCACCACTATGGCATAGTATATAGCATTATATATATTGTGAGCACTGGTGATGTTGAGTGCAGTAGAGCTGCTGCTGGGTAATTACAATTTACTTCAACCACCAATATATTCTGCTGCACTATATATATGAAGATCTAATTCTGCTGGGTAATTACAATTGACTACAACCACCAATATATTCTGCTGCACTATATCTATATTTGCAAAGCTAATTCTGCTGGGTAATTACAATTGACTACAACCACCAATATATTCTGCTGCACTCTATCTATATATGCAAAGCTAATTCTGCTGAGTAATTACAATTGACTACAACCACCAATATATTCTGCTGCACTATATCTATATATGCAAAGCTAATTCTGCTGGGTAATGCAAATTGAAACATTATTGCATAGTATGTGATTTTTAAGTACTTTTTTAAAGTTTTGAATGATAAAGACCCAGTTTAATCTTTGTGGAATGCCTGGTTGTTGTTTTTAAGGTAATTTATTGCCTGGCATTTGAGGTGGGGGGGGGTTTGGTTACAGATTTCAATTATTGATTTTACTTGTAATAGTCTTCTACTTAAGTCCAATGGTGTAGGCTGTGCAAAGCCGTTTGGCTGTGCATTTATTGATCCAAGCGTGCATTTTTATCAAAGCGTGATAAAATTGACACATAACAGCAGCGTTCAATCAGCGTTAATTTATCTTCAGCTGATATCGATTGTGAATTGACGTTTCTTCTCTTCTTGTCACCTACAGTTAATTACAATTGACTACAACCACCAATATATTCTGCTGCACTATATCTATATATGCAAAGCTAATTCTGCTGGGTAATGCAAATTGAAACATTATTGCATAGTATGTGATTTTGAAGTACTTTTTTAAAGTTTTGAATGATATAGACCCAGTTTAATCTTTGTGGAATGCCTGGTTGTTGTTTTTAAGGTAATTTATTGCCTGGCATTTGAGGGGGTGGGGTGTGGTTACAGATTTCAATTATTGGTTTCACTTGTAATAGTCTTCTACTTAAGTCCAATGGTGTAGGCTGTGCAAAGCCGTTTGGCTGTGCATTTATTGATCTAAGCGTGCATTTTTATCAAAGCGTGATAAAATTGACACATAACAGCAGCGTTCAATCAGCGTTAATTTATCTTCAGCTGATATCGATTGTGAATTGACATTTCTTCTCTTCTTGTCACCTACAGGTAATTACAATTGACTACAACCACCAATATATTCTGCTGCACTATATCTATATATGCAAAGCTAATTCTGCTGGGTAATGCAAATTGAAACATTATTGCATAGTAAGTGATTTTGAAGTACTTTTTTAAAGTTTTGAATGATATAGACCCAGTTTAATATTTGTGGAATGCCTGGTTGTTGTTTTTATGGTAATTTATTGCCTGGCATTTGAGGGGGTGGGGTGTGGTTACAGATTTCAATTATTGGTTTCACTTGTAATAGTCTTCTACTTAAGTCCAATGGTGTAGGCTGTGCATTTATTGATCTAAGCATGCATTTTTATCAAAGCGTGATAAAATTGACACATAACAGCAGCGTTCAATCAGCGTTAATTTATCTTCAGCTGATATCGATTGTGAATTGACATTTCTTCTCTTCTTGTCACCTACAGGTAATTACAATTGACTACAACCACCAATATATTCTGCTGCACTATATCTATATATGCAAAGCTAATTCTGCTGGGTAATGCAAATTGAAACATTATTGCATAGTAAGTGATTTTGAAGTACTTTTTTAAAGTTTTGAATGATATAGACCCAGTTTAATCTTTGTGGAATGCCTGGTTGTTGTTTTTAAGGTAATTTATTGCCTGGCATTTGAGGGGGTGGGGTGTGGTTACAGATTTCAATTATTGGTTTCACTTGTAATAGTCTTCTACTTAAGTCCAATGGTGTAGGCTGTGCAAAGCCGTTTGGCTGTGCATTTATTGATCTAAGCGTGCATTTTTATCAAAGCGTGATAAAATTGACACATAACAGCAGCGTTCAATCAGCATTAATTTATCTTCAGCTGATATCGATTGTGAATTGACGTTTCTTCTCTTCTTGTCACCTCCAGGTAATTACAATTGACTACAACCACCAATATATTCTGCTGCACTATATCTATATATGCAAAGCTAATTCTGCTGGGTAATGCAAATTGAAACATTATTGCATAGTATGTGATTTTGAAGTACTTTTTTAAAGTTTTGAATGATATAGACCCAGTTTAATCTTTGTGGAATGCCTGGTTGTTGTTTTTAAGGTAATTTATTGCCTGGCATTTGAGGGGGTGGGGTGTGGTTACAGATTTCAATTATTGGTTTCACTTGTAATAGTCTTCTACTTAAGTCCAATGGTGTAGGCTGTGCAAAGCCATTTGGCTGTGCATTTATTGATCTAAGCGTGCATTTTTATCAAAGCGTGATAAAATTGACACATAACAGCAGTGTTCAATCAGCGTTCAATCGAAGTGAAAAAGAAGGAAAACAGAAGCACACCAATCTAACAAAACAAAGAAAACTGAAGAACTAATAACAAATGTGAGTCACTTACTCCTCAGATCACTCACCTCCTGATTGTTGCATCTGATTACATAGCACAGAACTACCTTACTTGGACATTTCATAAACCATCCATTTCACCTACAAATGCCTGTATCTGTATTATTGTAATTTTGTTTTTTAAGCACAGCTGCACCAATGCAATTTTGCCTGCAAACACTTAAAACATCTAACATAATTACCATTGCTTCTTAAACCTCTCACAATCCTTTCATTTCTTACACTCCAAATACATTTCTGCACCCACTTTATCTACGCTTTTGACTCATTTCATACTAAATCTACACCCCTTGAGCCTACACTGCTTTTCTCACCTGCATTTCTGCAATTCTTCTGCTCGGATTGCCTTACAGTCTCCTCTCCTACTTCCACTACTTCAACCTATTTACCTACTTAACACTATGTCAAGGTTTTCTTATACTCCCCACATCACTCAGTGTCTACCTAATAATGTATCTTTATCCTTCCCCACTAGTCTCCTCCACCTCCTCCTCTCTCCCCTCCTCTGTCTCCCCTCCATCCCTCTGTTTCCTTCCCCCACCTTTCCTGTTACCCCACTTTCATTCACCTCTGCCCCATGGTCCTGCTACCCCACAACTCAGCCCTGCTCCCTCTCTCCCTTCCCTGTCACCTCCCCACACCCCCATCCACATCACACTGACCTCCCTCCCTGCCCACCTCCTGCAGTTTCCACTCCTAGCTCAGGCACCCGTACCATCACTACTCTCTCATCATCCCTGCCCTCAAAGTTAATCCCACCTCATCGCTACAGCAACCCTGAAAATCTAATTCACATCTCTCCCACAAACTCATACCCCCTATCCTGTGCCCTCTGGAATGCCAGATCTGTTTGTAACAAACTGGTCCCCACTCATGACCTTTTCATTTCCAACTCCCTACACCTACTAGCCATTACTGAAACTTGGATTACGCCCTCTGACACTACTTCTGCTGCTGCTCTCTCTGCTGGGGGCCTTACATTCACACACACACCCCGACCTGGGGGTCGCCATGGGGGTGGTGTTGGGATCCTTTTACCTTCTAGTTACTCCTACCAACTCATACCACCAGAACCATCCCTTATATTCTCTACATTTGAGGACCACGCCATATGCCTCTTCCAACCAGTCCATCTTAGAGTAGCTGTCATTTACCGCCCCCCTGGCACTGCTTCCAAATTCATCGACAACTTTGCTTCCTGGCTTCCTCACTTCCTCTCTTCTGACATTCCCACCATTATCCTAGGCGATTTCAACATCCCTATTGACATCCCCACACAATCCCCTGCCTCTAAACTCCTTAACCTCACCTCTTCACTTGGTCTCTCCCAGTGGACCTCCTCACCCTCCCATGTGAATGGGAGCTCACTGGATCTGGTCTTCACTCACCGCTGTGATATTTCTGATTTTTCCAACTCCCCATTTCCCCTCTCTGACCACCACCTGCTCTCCTTCAACCTATCTCTCTCGACTTCCCCATCTCTACCTCCTAAGGCTACCATCACTAAGCGTAACATTGAAGCTATTGACACCACATTCCTTTCCTCCCTGTTTGACTCACTTCTCTCTCCTATTCTCTCTCTCTCATGCCCTGAACAAGCCACTTCCACATACAATGCTTCCCTTACTTCTGCTCTTGACTCTGTTGCTCCACCAACCACTATCTAGTGAAACCTTTGTTTTTTGATGGCTCAGTGTACACAAACTTTGTTTAATACTCAAAGTTATTAAAAATATTGTATTAAATGAACTTCAGACTGTGTGTATAAGGTGTATATGACACATGAATGAATTCTGTGAATGTACACACACTTTGTTTAATGCACAAAGTTATAAAAAATATTGGCTAAAATGACCTTCAGGCTGTGTGTATAAGGTGTATATGAAACATAAATGCATTATGTGCTTAGATTTAGGTCCCATCACCATGATATCTCATTATGGTATGCAATTATTCCAAAATACAGAAAAATCCGATATCCAAAATTCCTCTGGTCCCAAGCATTTTGGATAAGGGATACTCAACCTGTAATGCCACTGTATAGGTCCTTGGTACAGCCACATTTAGAATCCTGTGTTCAGTTCCCGAAGCCATATCTCCAGAAGGCTGTAAATACATTAGGGCAACTAAAATTGTGCATGGCCTACATCACAAAACTTACCTGGAAATACTAAAAGATTATGTGTATAGTTTGGAGAAGGGAAGAGGGAACATACAGTAATAGAAACATTTAAATATATAGGGAGGAATGTAATAGGGTGTGAGAATCAGAAAGTGAGAGATTTTGTGTTTTTTCCTGTTGTTTTTTTTTTTTTATTGTTTGTTTTTTAAAGTGGCAATCCTTTACATGGCAAAACCAGGTTGATATTTGCCATGTAAAGGATTGCCACCGTGGGCATGTGTAGAAGGGGCACTGCTACTGTTGGCATTATGTGTGTAAGCTGCACTGATATGGTGGTTATGTGTATAAAGGGCACTGCGACTGTGGGTATTATTATTATTATTATTATTATTATTATTATTACATGTGGTGTAATGACAATAAGATAGTGCTACTGTGTGGCGTATTTTGATTTGGGGTGCTATTGTGTGGCCATGCCCCTTCCTTGTGATACCACACCTTCTTTTTTTAAGGAGCGCACTGTCCCTTTATTAAGTATTGGAGAGAGGGCCCAAATTAATAGTTTGCAGGGAGGCGCCAAACACCCTAGCACTGGCCCTTTGGTAGGGGACAGGATTTGCTTCTGCTTGTGCACATATGTTATGATTGCCAGCCAACAGCACTGGTTTTGCACCTTCCTGATCATAGTATCTCACCTGGCAGGTAAGTAGGAGTTGGGCTAGAGCTGGGGAGGGTCGCTGCTCGGGCACCCCCCTGTCAAGTGAAGGAGATCCAACTGAGGCAGCACAAGGGAACTCTCGAAAGCGCAACCCCACAAAGGCCGCCATGCCCTGCGTGACCCTTTTCTCTTTTCATATGCAGACGAGGGTTGCAGCCAACTATGCCCACTGCTTGGATGACATCACTATATGCAAATCCATCTGCTGCAGGCCTTCCCCCAGGAATGCTTGCAGTAGTTGTTGCATTTGGTTTGTTGTTTGGGGGTGCTTCAGTATTAGGCAGCCTTCTGCCCTCCCACATTCGTCTGAAAATGTGTTCTCCCTGCAGTTGTTGTTCCCAGATGAGAGTTCCCTTGTGCTTCCTCAGTTGAATCTCCTTAACTTGACAGGGGTGTGCCCGAGCAGCCGCCCTCCACAGCCCTATCCCAACACATACTTATCTTGCATATGAGATCTCTTGATCATGAAGATAGTTCTCACAGGGTGAGGTTCATCCATTACATTTTAAAGTAGGAAGGTACAAATTACATATTCAAATTACATATATGTGCTGGATTCAAATGTTTTCCCCCCTTCCTTTCTCAATTGTGCCCATCGGCAGCTATTCTAATGTTGCTGCCAATGGGTGTGACGCATTCATTTCTTCTGTGGGGTACACTGGACTCCACAAGGATTCACATTGTATATGTACACCAGAGTAGGATCTTGATCTGAGGCACCAACAGGCTCAAAGCTTTTGACTGTTCCCAAGATGCTCAGCGCCCCCTCCTCTATAACCTCGCTTCCATGAACAGGGAGCTCAGTTTGTAGTTGGTGCCTTCAGTAGCAGGCCACTTAACAGGGGGCTGCCTCAGGCAGCCTATTCTTAGCTATTAATTTTGGCAAGAAAAGAAGAACTTTTTTTATAAGAATCTACAAGGGCTGCAGCAGGCTAGGTCTAATAGACCTCTTTACTGCAGCTCCATCACTCCCAGTGGCGCAGTATACTCCCGTGCCCCGGTTGCTGGGTCACTGCAGCGGAGGCTCCGGTTTCTTCCTAAGGTCAGTCACACACACACCGCCCTCCGGGATCACGAGGCCGCTGATGGGGGCGGGCCGTGTGCGCACTGGCGTGGACACTGATTACTGGGCAGCCGCTCCACTAGCCACCAGGGACAGTTAAGGAGCACAGCTCTGGGGTTTTTTCTCCTATATTAACCCCATTTTGTACTACCCGCAGTGCATTGTGATAGGTAATGGGGCCTGATTCAGGTTGGATCGCAATCCAACTGCAAAAACTGCTAAGAGCATACGCATCCACCTGCATTTTCTGCGGCACCCCGCAGATAATGCGATCACCTCTGCCTGTGAATCGGTGAAGGGGGGGGGGGGGAGGGGGGTCAACAACACTCCATTTCCAAGTCAGAGATGGAGCGGTGCGGGGCACGGTTTCAAAATGGGGTCAGCAACGGAGAAACAGGAGGCGTGGTCAGAGCAGCTGCATGACATCACATGGGCCGGACTCTGCCAGTGGAGCCCCAGCGTCATGAGGTAGATTTTGTAGAGGCCGGGGAGGACTTCTGTTCCTGGGAACTAGCTGTGTTGTGCAGCTTTATTCCTCTGCACCTACCTCTGGCAAGAAAGGACGCACCTCGCACTTTCTTGTTTCTTTGTGACCGAAAGGACTGCATTTGATAATGCGGAGCTTTCTTATGCTGTGAGGGAACATAAGGTAAAAAATTTGATTTTCCAACTGTAGCTGTGCGTGTTAATGCTTTGTCCATCCTACGGGAGGATTTCCATCGTAACCTATCAGTTGATGGAAAAGGATACGCCATAAGAATCCTTTTGGAAATCTGCAGTCTTTTATCTGGAGATTCCAAAGCTTTTTCACATAACTCGTTCAGCTCGTGTGACCCCCTCAAAGGTTACCTCAGGCTTCTTTCCCTTGTACATATGTACCCTCTTGTCAGGGACAGGGGGTTCCTCTGTGATGTGCAAAACATCTTTTATTGCCATAATCATATATCGAATGGATTTTGCCAATTTTGGCTGTAACTTTGCATCATCGTAATCGACACTGGAGTCAGAATCCGTGTCGGTATCTGTGTCAACAATCTGGGATAGTGGGCGCTTATGAGACCCTGACAGTCCCTGCAACATAGGATCAGGCATGGGTTGAGTCCCTGACTGTCCCAAAGCTTCAGCCTTGTCTAATCTTTTGTACAATGAGTTTACACTAGCATTTAAAACATTCCACATATCCATCCAATCAGGTGTCAGCGGAGACACCACATTAATTTGCTCCCGCTCCTCTCTAATATAGCCTTCTTCCTCAGACATGTCGACACACGTGTACCGACACACCACACACACAGGGAATACTTTTTCTGAAGACAGTTTCCCCACAAGGCCCTTTGGAGAGACAGAGAGAGAGTATGCCAGCGCACTCCCCAGCGCTATATAACCCAGGAATAACACAGTAACTTAATGTTTGTCCAGTAGCGCTGCTGTATGTAATTTGGGCCGAATTATGTGCCCCCCCTCTCTTTTCAACCCTCTTCTCTACCGTGGTATAAGCAGGGGAGAGTCCGGGGAGCTTCCTCTCAGCGGTGCTGTGGAGAAAAAATGGCGCTGGTGAGTGCTGATGGAGAAGCCCCGCCCCCTCGGCGGCGGGCTTCTGTCCCGCTTAAACTGTAAAATTGGTGGGGGCTCATACATATATACAGTGCCCAGCTGTATATATGTTATATTTTTGCCAAAAAGAGGTTTATATTGCTGCCCAGGGCGCCCCCCCTGCGCCCTGCACCCTTACAGTGACCGGAGTATGTGAGGTGTATGGGAGCAATGGCGCACAGCTGCAGTGCTGTGCGCTACCTCAGTGAAGATCATGAACTCTGTGGAGCCCGTCTATCCCCATGGTCCTTACGGAGTCCCCAGCATCCTCTAGGACGTTAGAGAAACTAGGATTTTAATACCTACCGGTAAATCCTTTTCTCTTAGTCTGTTGAGGATGCTGGGCACCCGTCCCAGTGTGTACTGTGTCTGCAGTTATTAAATGGCCCTTAACTCCAGAACATTTATGTGGAGACAACTTTCCTGACTTGACCATCTTCCTTGGACGTTTTCCCCAGCCTCGGAGGGTTGCATCTGTGGTCCCTAGGATCCAGTTCTGGATCCCGAACCATCGCCCCTCTAGGAGGTGAGAACTGTGCAGCCACCAATGGAGTGAGATTCTGGTCTTGGAAGACAGGATTATCCTCCGGTGCATGTGTAGGTGGGATCCGGACCAATTGTCCAACAGGTCCCACTGGAACACTCTGGCATGGAACCTGCCAAACTGAATGGCCTCGTAGGCCACAACCATCTTCCCCAGCAACTGAATGCATTGATGGATTAACACTCTTGCTGGTTTCAGAATTTGTTTGACCAGACTCTGGATCTCCATAGCCTTTCCACTGGAAGAAAACCTCTTCTGTGTCCAGTATGTGTTATGATTCCAGCACTCTGGTCAGAGAAGATCTTATGGCAAGGACCGGAGCACTGGAACGGAATGCTGGGGAAGGGAGCAGGACAGGAAAATAGCCCCTGGCGCCCTAACTCTGTTGTCTCACCCGTGTTGTCAGAAATCCCCTGCGAGACTATGGTTTCTTGAGCCCTTGGCAGCCGCGTTTGAAGGGCGGATTATGTCTGCCCAACTTCGATGCCCCCCGGTCTTAATGAGAGACAAAGGGAAACCCGAGACAGGGTGATAACAAGAGGCCCTCTAACTAAACAACCAGGCCAGGGGCTAAGCAAACTCAAAACTATAATATGTGCGGAGAAACCGCCAGGAAAAAGGACAACCAAAATATCCACTTGTCCAATTCTCCTACCCGGCACCGCCGAGTACCAGAGAGGACTTGTGGAAGCGGAACCCTCCGCAAATGCTCCAAACACAAAATATAAAAGGTAAAGCGGCTGAGCCGCAACACATGGCAGAGCCGCAACTCACGAACACCACTGGATATAAAACGGTGATCAGTCAGGACTCCAGGGAACCAAACGACCTCTTGGGATGAGATGACAACTCCCGAATACCGGACTTCTGTGGACTGGAATGACCGGATACAGCAGGACTGGAAACAGACTCTCAGCAAACAAAGGCAGCATGCAGGAAGCTATTACCGGCATCTGTGAGAAGCCCTGGGAGTGTATTTAACAAGGAGTCCTCCAATCAGCTGCTAAAGGCTGATTAGAATAAATGCCGTGCAGCTGCCTTGCTGCACGGCCAGAGAGCAGGTGAATATCTTAATTTCCTAAAGCCTAGCAACGGGGAACGCGGTCCACCAGTGGCGTCCCCGTTGCTAGGGTCCGTGCGGCTCAGCGCGCCCGGCGTCTAGCATTGCTTGGGAGCCGGCGGCTGTACGTGCATGGCATCTCTAGTTGCTAGGCGCCGGGCCGCGCAGACCATCAAGCGGACCCCGGCGCCTAACAGTACCCCCCCCTTGAGGAGGGGTCAAGGAACCCCTAAAGCCAGGTTTCTGAGGAAATTCCCGAAAAAATGCCCTCTTGAGCCTCGGGGCATGAAGATCCTTATCCAGGACCCAAGACCTTTCCTCCGGACCAGCCTTTCCAGTGAACCAGAAAATACAGCCGATCCCGGGACAATTTGGAATCGAGAACCTTCTCTACCAAGAACTCCTGTTGTCCCTGTACATCCACTGGAGATCTACCCTGAGAGATCTTCCGAGGAAATCTACTGGAAGAAACGTATTGTTTCAACAGGGAACAATGAAACGTATTTCCAATCCTGAGAGATCTTGGTAAACGTAACCGAAAGGCAACTGGGTTGACTCTTTTAATAATAAGAAATGGCCCAATAAATTTGGGTCCCAGTCTAGCTGAGGATTGTCGAAGCCTGATGTTGCGAGTCGACAACCACACCCTATCTCCCACCTTAAAAGTGCAAGGACGTCGGAGCCTGTCAGAAAATTTCTTCTCTCGAAAGGCCGCTTTTCTGAGAGCAAGGTGCACCTTTTTCCAAATGGCTCTGAGATGGGAGGTTAAGGTAAGCGAGGAGACTGAGGAATGATGAAAAAAAGAATTAGCTCTGGGGTGAAAACCAAAAACTGAAAAGAATGGAGACTCTTTAGTGGAGGAATGACAAGAATTATTGTAAGCAAATTCAGCCAACGGAAGAAACTCGGACCAATCATTCTGGAGTTTGGCTGAATACAAGCGCAAATATTGTTTCAATGATTGGTTAACTCGTTCGGTTTGCCCGTTGGATTGTGGGTGGTAACCGGATGTTAACGACAATTTCATCTTCAATGAGGCACAAAAACATTTCCAGAATTGTGCGATGAATTGTGGACCCCGATCAGAAACAATATCAGTAGGTAACCCATGAAGCCTGAATACATGGCGGAGAAACAAAACTGCCAACCCTTGGGCAGAAGGCAATCGGGGAAGAGCAATAAAATGAGCCATTTTACTAAAACGGTCCACTACCACCCATATGACTCGGAATCCGGCTGAAAGGGGAAGGTCAACCACAAAATCCATGGAAATATGAGACCACGGCCTGAGAGGAACATTTAAGGGCATAAGTTGCCCGATGGGCAAGGAACGGGGAACCTTATGCTGTGCACAAACCTGACATGAATAAACAAATTCCTTGACGTCTTTAGAAAGACCAGGCCACCATACTGAGCGAGAGACTAACTCCAATGTCTTAGAGACTCCTGGATGCCCTGAAACTTTGTTATCATGGAATTCCGTTAAAACAGTAACTCTCAAAAACTCAGGGACGTAAAGACGACCAGCAGGAGTAATTCTAGGAGCTTGGTGTTGAAGCTGTTTTAACTGGGTAAATAAATCTTGTGTGAGGCCCGCCCAGATGACCGAAGATGGAAGTATGGGGGTAACAGGATTGTTATTGTGAACCAGAAGAAAGCTATGTGACAGGGCATCAGCCTTAGTATTCTTGGAACCAGGCCTGAAAGTGATTATAAATTTGAAACGCGTAAAAAATAATGCCCAACGTGCCTGCCGGGCATTAAGCCGCTTAGCCGATTCAATCTATTGCAGGTTCTTATGGTCAGTCAATACCGAAATAGTATGTTTTGCTCCCTCCAGCCAATGCCTCCACTCCTCGAAAGCCCATTTTACCGCCAGTAACTCCCGATTACCAACGTCATAGTTGGATTCAGCGGAGGAGAATTTCCTGGACATAAAGGCACAAGGATATAACTCCAGAGACTCCGGATCCTTTTGAGAAAGGATAGCCCCCACTCCAACCTCCGAGGCATCAACCTCCACCACAAAGGGCAATTCCGGATTAGGATGTCTGAGGACTGGAGCCGAGACAAAGGCTTGTTTCTAGGCCCGGAAGGACAACTCAGCTTCACGCGACCAGTTGGTAGGATCCGCTCCTTTCTTTGTCAGAGCTACAATGGGAGCAACCAGGTCAGAAAAAGAATGAATGAACCTCCTATAATAATTCGCAAACCCTAAAAAACGCTTAATTGCTTTTAAATTGGTGGGTTGCGCCCAACTAAGGATGGCCTGGAGTTTCTTTGGTTCCATGGAAAATCCCTGAGGGGAAATTATGTACCCTAAAAAAGATACTTCCGTGACATGAAACTCACACTTCTCCAGCTTGGCATATAAATGATTCTCACATAACTTTTGAAGAACCAGACGCACCTGGGTAACATGTTGTTCCATTGATTTAGAAAAAATCAGGATGTCGTCTAAGTAAACGACCACGAATTTCCCTAGGAAGTCACGGAGCACATCGTTAATGAGGTCTTGAAAAACTGCCGGAGCATTGGACAGGCCGAACGGCATCACTAGGTATTCGTAGTGACCCGACTGAGTACTGAAGGCCGTTTTCCACTCATCTCCAGATTTAATTCGGATGAGGTTGTACGCTCCTCTAAGGTCAATTTTAGAAAAAATCACAGCAGAACGTAACTGATCAAAGAGTACAGAAATCAACGGCAAAGGATAGGTGTTTTTAACTGAGATCTTATTCAGGGCTCTAAAATCAATGCAAGGTCTAAGCGAGCCATCCTTTTTCTCCACAAAGAAGAAGCCTGCACTTAAAGGATATTTTGATGGTCTAATAAATCCTTTCTCAAGGCTCTCCTTTACATAATCATTCATAGCCGCAGTTTCTGGCCCGGATAATGCATATAATCTTCCCTTTGGCAATGCGGCACCAGGAATTAACTCAATAGCACAATCATAAGGCCGATGGGGAGGCAGAATGTCCGCATTGCCTTTGGAGAAAACATCAGCAAACTCCTGGTATTCCACCGGAATGAGTTCTGGAATGATAGCTGCTACTCTGACTGGAAACGTGATACATTCCTTATCACAAAAAGTACCCCAATGTGAAATCTCCCCCGACCGCCAATCAATGGTGGGATTATGAAAGGCCAGCCAAGGGTGACCCAGAACAACTGGAACTGCTGGGCAATGTGTAAGAAAGAACTCGATTTTCTCGGAATGTAGAGCTCCTACTGTAAGTAGTACAGGGGGTGTACAGAGAGAAATAATCCCATTAGACAGCGGACTCCCATCTAAGCCATGCATGGTGACACACCTACCCAAAGGTAACTGAGGAATGCCTAAGGCCTTAGCCCAAGTTAAATCCATAAAGTTTCCTGCAGCTCCACTGTCAACAAAAGCCGACACCAAAGAACTGAGGCTGCCAAAGGAAACTTTAACTGGGACTAAAAGGGAGTTATTCGAGGAGATAAGCTGCAGACCTAGGTGAACCCCCTCACAATTCACCTGGTCAAAGCGTTTCCCGACTTGTTCGGACAATTACGAGCAAAATGTCCCTTACCCCCACAGTACAGACAAAGACCAGAATTTTGCCTTCTGGCTCTTTCTTCAGGAGACAGCCGGAAGAGACCCATCTGCATGGTCTCCTCTACGTCTTCAGGAATGGAATATACACACGGACTTGACCTTACAGGTGCTCCCTTTTCAGCCCTCCGCTCTCTGAGACGACGATCAATCTTAATAGAAAGCTCCATGAGTTTATCGAGAGTCTCAGGAGCGGGGTACTGAAGGAGACTGTCTTTTATAGACTCTGATAAGCCGAGGCGAAACTGACTGCGCAGGGCTGGGTCATTCCAGCCACAGTCGTTCGACCAACGGCGAAACTCCGTACAATAAACCTCTGCAGGATTTCTACCCTGTCTGAGAGCGCGCAACTGACTTTCAGCGGACGCCTCTCTATCAGGGTCATCATACAAGAGCCCTAAAGACTCAAAAAAAGCGTCAATTGACAACAATGCCGGATCCTCTGCTCTTAAACCAAATGCCCAGGTCTGAGGATCCCCCTGGAGCAAAGAAATAATAAACCCGACCCGCTGAGATTCAGTACCCGAGGAAGTCGGTCTTAAACGAAAATAAAGTTTACAGGATTCTTTAAAATTAAAAAAACTCTTTTCTATCACCAGAAAAACGGTCAGGCAAATGCATCTTTGGTTCAGGGACTACCCTTGGGGAAGCTCGCAAAAGATCTTCCTGCGACTTCACCCGAAGAGAAAGATCCTGAACCATCTGAGTAAGTTCTAGAATCTGGCTGACTAAGAGCTGACCAGGATTTGGCCCTAAACCTGTTGGATTCATGAGGCCGATAAACTCTCACAAAACTGAATGAGAAAAAATTAAACCCTGTTTAATTTTAAGTTTTGGTATGGCCGGTAATAATGTTATGATTCCAGCACTCTGGTCAGAGAAGATCTTATGGCAAAGACTGGAGCACTGGAACGGAATGCTGGGGAAGGGAGCAGGACAGGAAAATAGCCCCTGGCGCCCTAACTCTGTTGTCTCACCCGTGTTGTCAGAAATCCCCTGCGAGACTATGGTTTCTTGAGCCCTTGGCAGCCGCGTTTGAAGGGCGGATTATGTCTGCCCAACTTCGATGCCCCCCGGTCTTAATGAGAGACAAAGGGAAACCTGAGACAGGGTGATAACAAGAGGCCCTCTAACTAAACAACCAGGCCAGGGGCTAAGCAAACTCAAAACTATAATATGTGCGGAGAAACCGCCAGGAAAAAGGACAACCAAAATATCCACTTGTCCAATTCTCCTACCCGGCACCGCCAAGTACCAGAGAGGACTTGTGGAAGCGGAACCCTCCGCAAGTGCTCCAAACACAAAATATAAAAGGTAAAGCGGCTGAGCCGCAACACACGGCAGAGCCGCAACTCACGAACACCACTGGATATAAAACGGTGATCAGTCAGGACTCCAGGGAACCAAACGACCTCTTGGGATGAGATGATAACTCCCGAATACCGGACTTCTGCGGACTGGAATGATCGGATACAGCAGGACTGGAAACAGACTCTCAGCAAACAAAGGCAGCATGCAGGAAGCTATTACCGGCGTCTGTGAGAAGCCCTGGGAGTGTATTTAACAAGGAGTCCTCCAATCAGCTGCTAAAGGCTGATTAGAATAAATGCCGTGCAGCTGCCTTGCTGCACGGCCAGAGAGCAGGTGAATATCTTAATTTCCTAAAGCCTAGCAATGGGGAACGCGGTCCGCCAGTGGCGTCCCCGTTGCTAGGGTCCGTGCGGCTCAGCGCGCCCGGCGTCTAGCGTTGCTAGGGAGCCGGCGGCTGTACGTGCACGGCGTCTCTAGTTGCTAGGCGCCGGGCCGCGCAGACCATCAAGCGGACCCCGGCGCCTAACAGTATGACTCCCAAAAACAACAACCGCGTCATTGGGACCAACTGCGATTTTGGCAAGTTTAGGAGCCAACCATGTTGTTGAAGAACTGTCAGGGAGAGTGCAATGTTTTGCACCAACTGGTCCCTGGATCTCGCCTTTATCAGGAGATCATCCAAGTACGGGATAATTGTGACTTCTTGCTTGCGAAGGAGAACCATAATTTCCGCCATCACCCTGGTGAAAATCCTCGGAGCCGTGGACAGACCAAACGGCAATGTCTGAAATTGGTAATGACAATCCTGAATTGCAAACCTTAGGTAGCTTGAGGCAGTGGCTAAATGGGAACATGTAAGTAGGCATCCTTTATGTCTACCAAAACCATGAAATCTCCGTCCTCCGGACTGGAGATCACTGCCCTGAGAAATTCCATCTTGAAATTGAATTTCTTTAGGAAGAAATTGAGGGATTTCAGATTTAAGATTGGTCTGACTGAGCCGTCCGGCTTCGGGACCACGAAGAGGCTTGAATAAAAACCTTCTCCCTGCTGACTAAGGCCAATTTGAACAATCGGTGAGGGGGAACGTCTTGAAACCCCAGTTTGTACCCTTGGGACACTATTTGTAAAACCCACGAGTCCAGGTCCGAATGAATCCAGAACTGACTGAAGAGTTTTAGACGTGCCCCCACTGGTGTGGGCTCCTGCAAGAAAGCCCCAGTGTCATGCAGTGGATTTGGCAGAAGCAGAGGACAATCTCTGGTCCTGCGATCTTGAAGAGGCTACAGACCTCTTCCTTTTCCTTCCTTTACCTGCAAAGAAAGGGGAATCTAAACTTCTTGCATATCTATTGGGCCAAAATGACTGCGGTAGATAATGATGCGTCTTCATCCGTTGACAGGGAACATAGGGCAAGAAGGTTGACTTACCATTGAAATGAGGATGCATCTTGCTGCCTTTCCAATGAAGCAAGTTTAATTTAGTAATAGGTGAAAAACCATCCTTACAAAGGTGTTAATCAGAGACTTGGCTTTGTGGACACTTTTCAGAGAACAAATTTGTTAGCATAAAAATAAAGCCAGAAAATGAAGAGCTGTTTAATCACTCAATTGGATTTTTCTGCCAGCATATTTTTTTTCTCTGCAACCCACTGCTAAATTGTGCTTTCTAGCTGTTTTTATAAAATCACTGAATCAAATCTAACTCTGATTACATCAGAGAAGGCCAGGTACCCTACACCATAACAGGGGGTTTGAAATTTTGACTTGTCTACTTAAAGATCACCAAAATCTGATAACAAGGTCAATTAGGTCCCTGGGTGGGATTGAACCACCAACCTTATGGTTAATAGCCGTACATACTAACTGATTGCGCCACAGAGACACTTTGCAAAAGTCCATACTGACAAAGGCTAATAAGCATTCATCTAAAACGTTTCCTAGAAAAACTTTAAAAAGTCAATAATCTGGAGAGTTTTTGTAAGATGTTTCTTCCATCAACCAACGAAGAAACACATTGGTACTTTCCCATGATGAGTGAGTGCTTCAGGATCTCTTGCACTTACATGTGCAGCAGAGTACTGCAATGGAAGCATGCTGGGCCCATAACCCAGAGGTAGGCAGATTGAAACTATCCTCTGCTATATGCATTTTTTTTTGTTAATTAAAGTAATCCAAAACTGGGATTGATATTTTGTCTCTTTTATTTTTACTTAAAGTACAATAACTTTTACCATTTTAATTTGTTTTAATAGTATATTGACAGTATTGTTTTCTTTCAAAAATCCACTTCATTTTCTTTACCCTATTATTAAAATGGTAATTGACAAAAACAAACTACATTGTCACCAGAAGAGCAATACAAAATGTACAAGTGATATATTAAAATCATCTTTCCAGCTTGAATTTCAATGATGCATTGGGTCAACAATTTTGTGAGAAACATCTTCACCCTTAAATAAAGATTTTCTTAATTCCTTACCTGTGTGCTAATTAGATATCACCTTGTTTTAACATTAAACAGACTTCCACATGAGAAAGCAGCAAGGATGCAGTGGCGTTAATGTTTCCTGGTGTCAACCTGTATTATTTCAGTAGACATTGAAATGAGGATACATCTTGCTGCCTTTCCAATGAAGCAAGTTTAATTTAGTAATAGGTGAAAAACCATCCCTACAAAGGTGTTAATCAGAGACTTGGCTTTGTGGACACTTTTCAGAGAACAAATTTGTTAGCATAAAAATAAAGCCAGAAAATGAAGAGCTGTTTAATCACGCAATTTGATTTTTTTGCCAGCATATTTCTTTTTCTCTGCAACCCACTGCTAAATTGTGCTTCCTAGATGTTTTTATAAAATCACTGAATCAAATCTAACTCTGATTACATCAGAGAAGGCCAGGTACCCTACACCATAACAGGGGGTTTGAAATTTTGACTTGTCTACTTAAAGATCACCAAAATCTGATAACAAGGTCAATTAGGTCCCTGGGTGGGATTGAACCACCAACCTTTTGGTTAATAGCCGTACATACTAACTGATTGCGCCACAGAGACACTTTGCAAAAGTACATACTGACAAAGGCTAATAAGCATTCATCTAAAACGTTTCCTAGAAAAACTTTAAAAAGTCAATAATCTGGAGAGTTTTTGTAAGATGTTTCTTCCATCAACCAACGAAGAAACACATTGGTACTTTCCCATGATGAGTGAGTGCTTCAGGATCTCTTGCACTTACATGTGCAGCAGAGTACAGCAATGGAAGCATGCTGGGCCCATAACCCAGAGGTAGGCAGATTGAAACTATCTTCTGCTATATGCATTTTTTTTTGTTAATTAAAGTAATCCAAAACTGGGATTGATATTTTGGCTCTTTTATTTTTACTTAAAGTACAACAACTTTTACCATTTTAATTTGTTTTAATAGTATATTGACAGTATTGTTTTCTTTCAAAAATCCACTTCATTTTCTTTACCCTATTATTAAAATGGTAATTGACAAAAACAAACTACATTGTCACCAGAAGAGCAATACAAAATGTACAAGTGATATATTAAAATCATATTTCCAGCTTGAATTTCAATGATGCATTGGGGCAACGATTTTGTGAGAAACATCTTCACCCTTAAATAAAGATTTTCTTAATTCCTTACCTGTGTGCTAATTAGATATCACCTTGTTTTCATATTAAACAGACTTCCACATGAGAAAGCAGCAAGGATGCAGTGGCGTTAATGTTTCCTGGTGTCAACTTGTATTATTTCAGTAGACATTGAAATGAGGATGCATCTTGCTGCCTTTCCAATGAAGCAAGTTTAATTTAGTAATAGGTGAAAAACCATCCTTACAAAGGTGTTAATCAGAGACTTGGCTTTGTGGACACTTTTCAGAGAACAAATTTGTTAGCATAAAAATAAAGCCAGAAAATGAAGAGCTGTTTAATCACTCAATTGGATTTTACTGCCAGCATATTTTTTTTTCTCTGCAACCCACTGCTAAATTGTGCTTCCTAGCTGTTTTTATAAAATCACTGAATCAAATCTAACTCTGATTACATCAGAGAAGGCCAGGTACCCTACACCGTAACAGGGGGTTTGAAATTTTGACTTGTCTACTTAAAGATCACCAAAATCTGATAACAAGGTCAATTAGGTCCCTGGGTGGGATTGAACCACCAACCTTATGGTTAATAGCCGTACATACTAACTGATTGCGCCACAGAGACACTTTGCAAAAGTCCATACTGACAAAGGCTAATAAGCATTCATCTAAAACGTTTCCTAGAAAAACTTAAAAAAGTCAATAATCTGGAGCGTTTTTGTAAGATGTTTCTTCTATCAACCAACGAAGAAACACATTGGTACTTTCCCATGATGAGTGAGTGCTTCAGGATCTCTTGCACTTACATGTGCAGCAGAGTACAGCAATGGAAGCATGCTGGGCCCATAACCCAGAGGTAGGCAGATTGAAACTATCCTCTGCTATATGCATTTTTTTTTGTTAATTAAAGTAATCCAAAACTGGGATTGATATTTTGGCTCTTTTATTTTTACTTAAAGTACAATAACTTTTACCATTTTAATTTGTTTTAATAGTATATTGACAGTATTGTTTTCTTTCAAAAATCCACTTCATTTTCTTTACCCTATTATTAAAATGGTAATTGACAAAAACAAACTACATTGTCATCAGAAGAGCAATATAAAATGTACAAGTGATATATTAAAATCATCTTTCCAGCTTGAATTTCAATGATGCATTGGGTCAACAAATTTGTGAGAAACATCTTCACCCTTAAATAAAGATTTTCTTAATTCCTTACCTGTGTGCTAATTAGATATCACCTTGTTTTCACATTAAACAGACTTCCACATGAGAAAGCAGCAAGGAAGCAGTGGCGTTAATGTTTCCTGGTGTCAACTTGTATTATTTCAGTAGACATTGAAATGAGGATGCATCTTGCTGCCTTTCCAATGAAGCAAGTTTAATTTAGTAATAGGTGAAAAACCATCCTTACAAAGGTGTTAATCAGAGACTTGGCTTTGTGGACACTTTTCAGAGAACAAATTTGTTAGCATAAAAATAAAGCCAGAAAATGAAGAGCTGTTTAATCACTCGATTGGATTTTTCTGCCAGCATATTTTTTTTTCTCTGCAACCCACTGCTAAATTGTGCTTCCTAGCTGTTTTTTTATAAAATAACTGAATCAAATCTAACTCTGATTACATCAGAGAAGGCCATGTACCCTACACCATAAGAGGGGGTTTGAAATTTTGACTTGTCTACTTAAAGATCACCAAAATCTGATAACAAGATCAATTACATCCCTGGGTGGGATTGAACCACCAACCTTTTAGTTAACAGCCGTACACACTAACTGATTGCGCCACAGAGACACTTTGCGAAAGTGCATACTGACAAAGGCTAATAAGCATTCATCTAAAACGTTTCCTAGAAAAACTTTAAAAAGTCAATAATCTGGAGAGTTTTATAAGATGTGTTGAATACTGTGACAGAGGCAACCTGCTGAAGGCCTAACAGTTATGTGTGTGCACTACGGGATAGTACGTATATTATGTATACATCCAATAAGCAAAGGGTTCTCATATTCACTAGTATAATATGAAAGCATAACAGAATCCATTTTGATTCTAGCTAGATGATATAGCAAATTCATCTTGAACTTTTTACACACCCTGAGAGAAAAACAACTTTGTTGGCTAAGTATTGTTTCCACATACGCACTTTCTAAAAGCTCATAGAGACCAGATGTAATTCCTAATATGGACACAGTTGAAGCTCACGAGTATCTTTTTAGTATTCTTGACAATTGTCCCAATATTGCATAACTCTATTGCCTAACATTGTATTCCTGGGGTATGAAATCATATGGGAGGAATATACAAAAGGGGTGTAACTGTGTATTATATAAAACTCATTGTTGATACGTGTATGTTGTTGTTAAATGATTTGACACAGGACGAGAGAATGCTACTTCTCCCCTGTATACGGGCGTGGCCCTTTGAATAAATAATAATTGATTTTTATAAATCCATTTTCAATTCATTCTTTTACCTAACAACCCAAACAGCAACAAGATGGTTAATTTAGTTAATCCAAGAGAATTCAACAGATGGGGGCTATGTCCTTGGAACTATAGATCTCGATCTCTTCATCAAATTCTCAAAGGGGTGTGCCAGCCAGCCAGCAGCTGATGATGGAAGGAACATCCCAAGTCATAACAGCACTGGTAAGTATAGAATACCATGGTATGTGCTGTATTCCAGTACATGCTGTTTCTATACCTGCCAGCTGTCTGTGTGATTGTATTTTTTATAATATGAGAATGAGAAGTGGAGAGATTGAAAAAAAACTAGTAAAATAACTCAGGGACCTGTTTGTTGTTGCTTGTTTGTAAAATGAATACCAAAATTATGTCCAAATCGGTTGAAGGACCAAGTAACTCGGAAATGATGATTGACAGATGCTGTTGCATGTAAATAAGAATACCAAAATTAATTCAAAGATTTGAGCAAAGAAACAGTGACCTGTGTTTTTCACTCTATGAATGATTGCATGAATAAGTGCTTTGGACCAAGAGCCAAATAAAGTAAAAAGCACATAGATCACCTCCACTTGTTAGTCAGCTACACGTGTATAAGAAGGGTACATTAGAAAAAAATAGAGTGAACAACCCGAGGTTATAGGGATTATATGTAACTGAGTGTAAGTATATATTGCAATACTGAGCTGCTAAGAGCTGCTGGTTGTTTTAAGCATAACCTAAGCATGTTGCTTTGTGATTGTAGTTGTGATAAGAGGATCTACTGCAGCTTCCCAGTTGACAGACGTGTCGCGTGTGTGAAAAATTGCAGGGATTGCGAATTTTTCCAGCGTATGGGAAGGGCAGGGAGGATTAACCCTAAGTGTGCATATCATGTATGGAAGAAATATTCCATAGAAGCACAAATTTTGTATAGTACTGTGACAAAGGGTACAGTATATGTTTTGCATTTAAATCATGCTGTATAATATTGGCCTGATCAACCAATACTAAGCGTATTTTGAAATCGGCAAAACTGTTGAAATCTGCAAGAAATTGAAGTTTGCAAACTGTATTTAAATTTGTGTGTTATGGTTTTGTGTGTGGGACATAATGTTCAGTTAAGTATATTCTCAGATCTGTGTCTAATGGAAACCTTCTGTCTGTGATTGGCATGGTTACAAGTTTTGAAATAATAAGGTTTGTGGTACCGAAACCGGACGGTTCGGTGAGACCCATTTTAAATTTTAAATCTTTGAACACGTATATAAAACGGTTCAAGTTCAAGATGGAATCGCTCAGGGCGGTTATCTCAAGCCTGGAGGAAGGGGATTACATGGTATCACTGGACATCAAGGATGCTTACCTGCATGTCCCCATTTACTCTCCTCACCAGGAGTACCTCAGATTTGTGGTACAGGACTGTCATTACCAATTCCAGACGCTGCCGTTTGGTCTGTCCACGGCACCGAGGGTGTTTACCAAGGTAATGGCCGAGATGATGATACTCCTGCGAAAAAAGGGAGTTATAATTATCCCGTACTTGGACGATCTCCAGATAAAGGCGAGGTCCAAGGAACAGTTGTTGATCGGAGTAGCACTAGAATTAAAATTTTAAAGCCTCCTGTTAGGCCATCATCTACACGACATAGCCCTGAATTTTCCAATGCGCAGCTCTTTGCAAAAGAGAGATATTGGCAAGGAAAAGCTGTCTTGTACCTTTGCATTTTTCTCCCAAACGAAGGACACTAGAAAGAAAATTTTAAAGCCTCCTGTTAGGCCATCATCTACACGACATAGCCCTGAATTTTCCAATGCGCAGCTCTTTGCAAAAGAGAGATATTGGCAAGGAAAAGCTGTCTTGTACCATTGCATTTTTCTCCCAAACGAAGGACACTAGAAAGAAAATTTTAAAGCCTCCTGTTACGCCATCATCTACACGACATAGCCCTGAATTTTCCAATGCGCAGCTCTTTGCAAAAGAGAGATATTGGCAAGGAAAAGCTGTCTTGTACCTTTGCATTTTTCTCCCAAACGAAGGTCACTAGAAAGAAAATTTTAAAGCCTCCTGTTAGGCCATCATCTACACGACATAGCCCTGAATTTTCCAATGCGCAGCTCTTTGCAAAAGAGAGATATTGGCAAGGAAAAGCTGTCTTGTACCTTTGCATTTTTCTCCCAAACGAAGGTCACTAGAAAGAAATTTTTAAAGCCTCCTGTTAGGCCATCATCTACACGACATAGCCCTGAATTTTCCAATACGTAGCTCTTTGCAAAAGAGAGATATTGGCAAGGAAAAGCTGTCTTGTACCTTTGCATTTTTCTCCCAAACGAAGGACACTAGAAAGAAAATTTTAAAGCCTCCTGTTAGGCCATCATCTACACGACATAGCCCTGAATTTTCCAATGCGCAGCTCTTTGCAAAAGAGAGATATTGGCAAGGAAAAGCTGTCTTGTACCTTTGCATTTTTCTCCCAAACGAAGGACACTAGAATAAAAATTTTAAAGCCTCCTGTTAGGCCATCATCTACACGACATAGCCCTGAATTTTCCAATGCGCAGCTCTTTGCAAAAGAGAGATATTGGCAAGGAAAAGCTGTCTTGTACCTTTGCATTTTTCTCCCAAACGAAGGTCACTAGAAAGAAAATTTTAAAGCCTCCTGTTAGGCCATCATCTACACGACATAGCCCTGAATTTTCCAATGCGTAGCTCTTTGCAAAAGAGAGATATTGGCAAGGAAAAGCTGTCTTGTACCTTTGCATTTTTCTCCCAAACGAAGGACACTAGAAAGAAAATTTTAAAGCCTCCTGTTAGGCCATCATCTACACGACATAGCCCTGAATTTTCCAATGCGCAGCTCTTTGCAAAAGAGAGATATTGGCAAGGAAAAGCTGTCTTGTACCTTTGCATTTTTCTCCCAAACGAAGGACACTAGAAAGAAAATTTTAAAGCCTCCTGTTAGGCCATCATCTACACGACATAGCCCTGAATTTTCCAATGCGCAGCTCTTTGCAAAAGAGAGATATTGGCAAGGAAAAGCTGTCTTGTACCATTGCATTTTTCTCCCAAACGAAGGACACTAGAAAGAAAATTTTAAAGCCTCCTGTTAGGCCATCATCTACACGACATAGCCCTGAATTTTCCAATGCGCAGCTCTTTGCAAAAGAGAGATATTGGCAAGGAAAAGCTGTCTTGTACCATTGCATTTTTCTCCCAAACGAAGGACACTAGAAAGAAAATTTTAAAGCCTCCTGTTAGGCCATCATCTACACGACATAGCCCTGAATTTTCCAATGCGCAGCTCTTTGCAAAAGAGAGATATTGGCAAGGAAAATCTGTCTTGTACCTTTGCATTTTTCTCCCAAACGAAGGTCACTAGAAAGAAAATTTTAAAGCCTCCTGTTAGGCCATCATCTACACGACATAGCCCTGAATTTTCCAATGCGCAGCTCTTTGCAAAAGAGAGATATTGGCAAGGAAAAGCTGTCTTGTACCTTTGCATTTTTCTCCCAAACGAAGGTCACTAGAAAGAAATTTTTAAAGCCTCCTGTTAGGCCATCATCTACACGACATAGCCCTGAATTTTCCAATGCGTAGCTCTTTGCAAAAGAGAGATATTGGCAAGGAAAAGCTGTCTTGTACCTTTGCATTTTTCTCCCAAACGAAGGACACTAGAAAGAAAATTTTAAAGCCTCCTGTTAGGCCATCATCTACACGACATAGCCCTGAATTTTCCAATGCGCAGCTCTTTGCAAAATAGAGATATTGGCAAGGTAAAGCTGTCTTGTACCTTTGCATTTTTTTCCCAAACGAAGGACACTAGAATTAAAATTTTAAAGCCTCCTGTTAGGCCATCATCTACACGACATAGCCCTGAATTTTCCAATGCGCAGCTCTTTGCAAAAGAGAGATATTGGCAAGGAAAAGCTGTCTTGTACCTTTGCATTTTTCTCCCAAACGAAGGACACTAGAAAGATAATTTTAAAGCCTCCTGTTAGGCCATCATCTACACGACATGGCCCTGAATTTTCCAATGCGCAGCTCTTTGCAAAAGAGAGATATTGGCAAGGAAAAGCTGTCTTGTACCTTTGCATTTTTCTCCCAAACGAAGGACACTAGAATTAAAATTTTAAAGCCTCCTATTAGTGCTTCATCTAAACGGCATAGCCCTGAATTTTCCAATGCGTAGCTCTTTGCAATAGAGAGATATTGGCAAGGAAAAGCTGTCTTGTACCTTTGCATTTTTCTCCCAAACGAAGGACACTAGAATTAAAATTTTAAAGCCTCCTGTTAGGCCATCATCTACACGACATAGCCCTGAATTTTCCAATGCGCAGCTCTTTGCAAAAGAGAGATATTGGCAAGGAAAAGCTGTCTTGTACCTTTGCATTTTTCTCCCAAACGAAGGACACTAGAAAGAAAATTTTAAAGCCTCCTGTTAGGCCATCATCTACACGACATAGCCCTGAATTTTCCAATGCGCAGCTCTTTGCAAAAGAGAGATATTGGCAAGGAAAAGCTGTCTTGTACCATTGCATTTTTCTCCCAAACGAAGGACACTAGAAAGAAAATTTTAAAGCCTCCTGTTAGGCCATCATCTGCACGACATAGCCCTGAATTTTCCAATGCGCAGCTCTTTGCAAAAGAGAGATATTGGCAAGGAAAAGCTGTCTTGTACCTTTGCATTTTTCTCCCAAACGAAGGTCACTAGAAAGAAAATTTTAAAGCCTCCTGTTAGGCCATCATCTACACGACATAGCCCTGAATTTTCCAATGCGCAGCTCTTTGCAAAAGAGAGACATTGGCAAGGAAAAGCTGTCTTGTACCTTTGCATTTTTCTCCCAAACGAAGGACACTAGAAAGAAAATGTTAAAGCCTCCTGTTAGGCCATCATCTACACGACATAGCCCTGAATTTTCCAATGCGTAGCTCTTTGCAAAAGAGAGATATTGGCAAGGAAAAGCTGTCTTGTACCATTGCATTTTTCTCCCAAACGAAGGACACTAGAAAGAAAATGTTAAAGCCTCCTGTTAGTGCTTCATCTACACGGTATAGCCCTGAATTTTCCAATGCGCAGCTCTTTGCAAAAGAGAGATATTGGCAAGGAAAAGCTGTCTTGTACCTTTGCATTTTTCTCCCAAACGAAGGACACTAGAATGAAAATTTTAAAGCCTCCTGTTAGTGCTTCAGCTACACGGCATAGCCCTGAATTTTCTAATGCGTAGCTCTTTGCAAAAGAGAGATATTGGCAAGGAAAAGCTGTCTTGTACCTTTGCATTTTTCTCCCAAACGAAGGACACTAGAAAGAAAATTTTAAAGCCTCCTGTTAGGCCATCATCTATACGACATAGCCCTGAATTTTCCAATGCGTAGCTCTTTGCAAAAGAGAGATATTGGCAAGGAAAAGCTGTCTTGTACCTTTGCATTTTTCTCCCAAACGAAGGACACTAGAAAGAAAATTTTAAAGCCTCCTGTTAGGCCATCATCTACACGGCATAGCCCTGAATTTTCCAATGCGCAGCTCTTTGCAAAAGAGAGATATTGGCAAGGAAAAGCTGTCTTTACCTTTGCATTTTTCTCCCAAACGAAGGTCACTAGAAAGAATTTTTTAAAGCCTCCTGTTAGTGCTTCAGCTACACGGCATAGCCCTGAATTTTCTAATGCGTAGCTCTTTGCAAAAGAGAGATATTGGCAAGGAAAAGCTGTCTTGTACCTTTGCATTTTTCTCCCAAACGAAGGACACTAGAAAGAAAATTTTAAAGCCTCCTGTTAGGCCATCATCTATATGACATAGCCCTGAATTTTCCAATGCGTAGCTCTTTGCAAAAGAGAGATATTGGCAAGGAAAAGCTGTCTTGTACCTTTGCATTTTTCTCCCAAACGAAGGACACTAGAAAGAAAATTTGAAAGCCTCCTGTTAGGCCATCATCTACACGGCATAGCCCTGAATTTTCCAATGCGCAGCTCTTTGCAAAAGAGAGATATTGGCAAGGAAAAGCTGTCTTTACCTTTGCATTTTTCTCCCAAACGAAGGACACTAGAAAGATAATTTTAAAGCCTCCTGTTAGGCCATCATCTACACGACATAGCCCTGAATTTTCCAATGCGTAGCTCTTTGCAAAAGAGAGATATTGGCAAGGAAAAGCTGTCTTGTACCTTTGCATTTTTCTCCCAAACGAAGGACACTAGAATTAAAATTTTAAAGCCTCCTGTTAGTGCTTCATCTAAACGGCATAGCCCTGAATTTTCCAATGCGTAGCTCTTTGCAATAGAGAGATATTGGCAAGGAAAAGCTGTCTTGTACCTTTGCATTTTTCTCCCAAACGAAGGACACTAGAATTAAAATTTTAAAGCCTCCTGTTAGGCCATCATCTACACGACATAGCCCTGAATTTTCCAATGCGCAGCTCTTTGCAAAAGAGAGATATTGGCAAGGAAAAGCTGTCTTGTACCTTTGCATTTTTCTCCCAAACGAAGGACACTAGAAAGAAAATTTTAAAGCCTCCTGTTAGGCCATCATCTACACGACATAGCCCTGAATTTTCCAATGCGCAGCTCTTTGCAAAAGAGAGATATTGTCAAGGAAAAGCTGTCTTGTACCATTGCATTTTTCTCCCAAACGAAGGACACTAGAAAGAAAATTTTAAAGCCTCCTGTTAGGCCATCATCTACACGACATAGCCCTGAATTTTCCAATGCGCAGCTCTTTGCAAAAGAGAGATATTGGCAAGGAAAAGCTGTCTTATACCTTTGCATTTTTCTCCCAAACGAAGGTCACTAGAAAGAAAATTTTAAAGCCTCCTGTTAGGCCATCATCTACACGACATAGCCCTGAATTTTCCAATGCGCAGCTCTTTGCAAAAGAGAGATATTGGCAAGGAAAAGCTGTCTTGTACCTTTGCATTTTTCTCCCAAACGAAGGTCACTAGAAAGAAAATTTTAAAGCCTCCTGTTAGGCCATCATCTACACGACATAGCCCTGAATTTTCCAATGCGCAGCTCTTTGCAAAAGAGGGATATTGGCAAGGAAAAGCTGTCTTGTACCTTTGCATTTTTCTCCCAAACGAAGGACACTAGAAAGAAAATGTTAAAGCCTCCTGTTAGGCCATCATCTACACGACATAGCCCTGAATTTTCCAATGCGTAGCTCTTTGCAAAAGAGAGATATTGGCAAGGAAAAGCTGTCTTGTACCATTGCATTTTTCTCCCAAACGAAGGACACTAGAAAGAAAATTTTAAAGCCTCCTGTTAGTGCTTCATCTACACGGTATAGCCCTGAATTTTCCAATGCGCAGCTCTTTGCAAAAGAGAGATATTGGCAAGGAAAAGCTGTCTTGTACCTTTGCATTTTTCTCCCAAACGAAGGACACTAGAATGAAAATTTTAAAGCCTCCTGTTAGTGCTTCAGCTACACGGCATAGCCCTGAATTTTCTAATGCGTAGCTCTTTGCAAAAGAGAGATATTGGCAAGGAAAAGCTGTCTTGTACCTTTGCATTTTTCTCCCAAACGAAGGACACTAGAAAGAAAATTTTAAAGCCTCCTGTTAGGCCATCATCTATACGACATAGCCCTGAATTTTCCAATGCGTAGCTCTTTGCAAAAGAGAGATATTGGCAAGGAAAAGCTGTCTTGTACCTTTGCATTTTTCTCCCAAACGAAGGACACTAGAAAGAAAATTTTAAAGCCTACTGTTAGGCCATCATCTACTAGACATAGCCCTGAATTTTCCAATGCGTAGCTCTTTGCAAAAGAGAGATATTGGCAAGGAAAAGCTGTCTTGTACCTTGCATTTTTCTCCCAAACGAAGGACACTAGAAAGAAAATTTGAAAGCCTACTGTTAGGCCATCATCTACAAGACATAGCCCTGAATTTTCCAATGCGTAGCTCTTTGCAAAAGAGAGATATTGGCAAGGAAAAGCTGTCTTGTACCTTTGCATTTTTCTCCCAAACGAAGGACACTAGAAAGATAATTTTAAAGCCTCCTGTTAGGCCATCATCTACACGACATAGCCCTGAATTTTCCAATGCGCAGCTCTTTGCAAAAGAGAGATATTGGCAAGGAAAAGCTGTCTTGTACCTTTGCATTTTTCTCCCAAACGTAGGACACTAGAAAGAAAATTTTAAAGCCTCCTGTTAGGCCATCATCTACACGGCATAGCCCTGAATTTTCCAATGCGCAGCTCTTTGCAAAAGAGAGATATTGGCAAGGAAAAGCTGTCTTTACCTTTGCATTTTTCTCCCAAACGAAGGGCACTAGAAAGATAATTTTAAAGCCTCCTGTTAGGCCATCATCTACACGACATAGCCCTGAATTTTCCAATGCGTAGCTCTTTGCAAAAGAGAGATATTGGCAAGGAAAAGCTGTCTTGTACCTTTGCATTTTTCTCCCAAACGAAGGGCACTAGAAAGATAATTTTAAAGCCTCCTGTTAGGCCGTCATCTACACGACATAGCCCTGAATTTTCCAATGCGCAGCTCTTTGCAAAAGAGAGATATTGGCAAGGAAAAGCTGTCTTGTACCTTTGCATTTTTCTCCCAAACGAAGGACACTAGAAAGATAATTTTAAAGCCTCCTGTTAGTGCTTCATCTACACGGCATAGCCCTGAATTTTCCAATGCGTAGCTCTTTGCAATAGAGAGATATTGGCAAGGAAAAGCTGTCTTGTACCTTTGCATTTTTCTCCCAAACGAAGGACACTAGAAAGATAATTTTAAAGCCTCCTGTTAGTGCTTCCTCTACACGGCATAGCCCTGAATTTTCCAATGCGTAGCTCTTTGCAATAGAGAGATATTGGCAAGGAAAAGCTGTCTTGTACCTTTGCATTTTTCTCCCAAACGAAGGACACTAGAAAGATAATTTTAAAGCCTCCTGTTAGTGCTTCATCTACACGGCATAGCCCTGAATTTTCCAATGCGTAGCTCTTTGCAAAAGAGAGATATTGGCAAGGAAAAGCTGTCTTGTACCTTTGCATTTTTCTCCCAAACGAAGGACACTAGAAAGATAATTTTAAAGCCTCCTGTTAGGCCATCATCTACACGACATAGCCCTGAATTTTCCAATGCGCAGCTCTTTGCAAAAGAGAGATATTGGCAAGGAAAAGCTGTCTTGTACCTTTGCATTTTTCTCCCAAACGAAGGACACTAGAAAATAAGAATTTACTTACCGATAATTCTATTTCTCGGAGTCCGTAGTGGATGCTGGGGTTCCTGAAAGGACCATGGGGAATAGCGGCTCCGCAGGAGACAGGGCACAAAAGTAAAGCTTTTACAGGTCAGGTGGTGTGTACTGGCTCCTCCCCCTATGACCCTCCTCCAGACTCCAGTTAGGTACTGTGCCCGGACGAGCGTACACAATAAGGGAGGATTTTGAATCCCGGGTAAGACTCATACCAGCCACACCAATCACACCGTACAACTTGTGATCTAAACCCAGTTAACAGTATGATAACAGAGGAGCCTCTGAAAGATGGCTTCCTAAACAATAACCCGAATTAGTTAACAATAACTATGTACAAGTATTGCAGATAATCCGCACTTGGGATGGGCGCCCAGCATCCACTACGGACTCCGAGAAATAGAATTATCGGTAAGTAAATTCTTATTTTCTCTATCGTCCTAAGTGGATGCTGGGGTTCCTGAAAGGACCATGGGGATTATACCAAAGCTCCCAAACGGGCGGGAGAGTGCGGATGACTCTGCAGCACCGAATGAGAGAACTCCAGGTCCTCCTTTGCCAGGGTATCAAATTTGTAAAAATTTACAAACGTGTTCTCCCCTGACCACGTAGCTGCTCGGCAGAGTTGTAATGCCGAGACCCCTCGGGCAGCCGCCCAAGATGAGCCCACCTTCCTTGCGGAATGGGCCTTAACAGATTTAGGCTGTGGCAGGCCTGCCACAGAATGTACAAGTTGAATTTTGTTACAAATCCAACGAGCAATCGACTGCTTAGAAGCAGGTGCACCCAACTTGTTGGGTGCATACAGTATAAACAGCGAGTCAGATTTTCTGACTCCAGCCGTCCTTTAAATGTATATTTTTAAGGCTCTGACAACGTCCAACAACTTGGAGTCCTTCAAGTCGTCTGTAGCCGCAGGCACTACAATAGGCTGGTTCAGGTGAAACGCTGATACCACCTTAGGGAGAAAATGCGGACGCGTCCGCAGCTCTGCCCTATGTCGAATGGAAAATTAAATATGGGCTTTTATAAAACAAAGCCGCCAGTTCAGATACTCTCCCGGCCGAAGCCAGGGCCAGTAACATAGTCACTTTCCATGTGAGATATTTCAAATCCACATTCTTTAGTGGTTCAAACCAATTGGATTTGAGGAAATCTAAAACTACATTTAGATCCCACGGTGCCACCTTAGGCACCACAGGAGGCTGTATATGCAGTACTCCTTTGATAAAAATCTGGACCTCAGGGACTGAGGCCAATTCTTTTTGGAAGAATATTGATAGGGCCGAAATTTGAACCTTAATAGATCCCAATTTGAGACCCATAGACAATCCTGATTGCAGGAAATGTAGGAAAACGACCCAGTTGAAATTCCTCCATCGGAGCACTCCGCTGCTCGCACCACGCAACATATTTTCGCCAAATACGGCGATAATGCTTCGCGGTGACTTCCTTCCTTGCCTTTATCAAGGTAGGAATGACTTCTTCTGGAATGCCTTTTCCTTTTAGGATCTGGCATTCAAACGCCATGCCGTCAAAACGCAGCCGCGGTAAGTCTTGAAAAAGACAAGGACCCTGCTGAAGCAGGTCCCTTCTCAGAACTAGAGGCCACGGATCGTCCGTGACCATCTCTTGAAGTTCCGGGTACCAAGTCCTTCTTGGCCAATCCGGAGCCACTAGTCTTACTCCTCTTTGCCGTATAATCCTCAATACCTTTGGTATGAGAGGCAGAGGAGGAAACACATATACCGACTGGTACACCCAAGGTGTTACCAGCGCGTCCACAGCTATTGCCTGCGGATCTCTTGACCTGGCGCAATACCTGTCCAGTGTTTTGTTGAGGCGAGACGCCATCATGTCCACCATTGGTTTTACCCAACGGTTTAATAGCATGTGGAAAACTTCTGGATGAAGTCCCCACTCTCCCGGGTGAAGGTCGTGTCTGCTGAGGAAGTCTGCTTCCCAGTTGTCCACGCCCGGGATGAATACTGCTGACAGTGCTATCACGTGATTCTCCGCCCAGCGAAGGATCCTGGCAGCTTCTGCCATTGCCCTCCTGCTTCTTGTGCCGCCCTGTCTGTTTACATGGGCGACTGCCGTGATGTTGTCCGACTGGATCAACACCGGTCTTCCTTGAAGCAGAGGTTCCGCCTGGCTTAGAGCATTGTAGATTGCTCTTAGTTCCAGAATGCTTATGTGAAGAGACTTTTTCAGGCTCGACCACACTCCCTGGAAATTTCTTCCCTGTGTGACTGCTCCCCAGCCTCTCAGGCTGGCATCCGTGGTCACCAGGATCCAATCCTGCATGCCGAATCTGCGGCCCTCCAATAGATGAGCCTCCTGCAACCACCACAGAAGGGATACCCTTGTCCTCGGCGACAGGGTTATCCGCAGGTGCATCTGAAGATGCGACCCTGACCATTTGTCCAACAGATCCCTTTGCATGGAATCTGCCGAAAGGGATTGCTTCGTAAGAAGCTACCATTTTTTCCCAGGACTCTTGTGCATTGATGTACAGACACCTTTCCTGGTTTTAGGAGGTTCCTGACCAGGTCAGATAACTCCTTGGCTTTTTCTTCGGGAAGAAAAACCTTTTTCTGAACTGTGTCCAGAATCATCCCCAGGAACAGCAGACGAGTTGTCGGCATTAATTGGGATTTTGGAATATTCAGAATCCATCCGTGCTGCTTTAGCACCTCTTGAGATAGTGCTAAACCCATCTCTAGCTGTTCTCTGGACCTTGCCCTTATTAGGAGATCGTCCAAGTATGGGATAATTAATACGCCTTTTCTTCGAAGAAGAAATATTATCTCGGCCATTACCTTTGTAAAGACCCGAGGTGCCGTGGACAAACCAAACGGCAGCGTCTGAAACTGATAGTGACAGTTTTGTACAACGAACCTGAGGTACCCCTGGTGTGAGGGGTAATTGGAACGTGGAGATACGCATCCTTGATGTCCAAGGATACCATAAAGTCCCCTTCTTCCAGGTTCGCTATCACTGCTCTGAGTGACTCCATCTTGAACTTGAACTTCTTTATGTACAGGTTCAAGGACTTCAGATTTAGAATAGGCCTTACCGAGCCATCCGGCTTCGGTACCACAAAAAGAGTGGAATAATACCCCTTCCCTTGTTGTAGAAGAGGTACCTTGACTATCACCTGCTGAGAATACAGCTTGTGAATGGCTTCCAAAACCGTCTCCCTTTCTGAGGGGGACGTTGGTAAAGCAGACTTCAGGAAACGGCGAGGTGGCTCTGTCTCTAATTTCAACCTGTACCCCTGAGATATTATCTGCAGGATCCAGGGATTTACCTGCGAGTGAGCCCACTGCGCGCTGTAATTCTTGAGACGACCGCCTACCGCCCCCGAGTCCGCTTGCGAAGCCCCAGCGTCATGCTGAGGCTTTTGTAGAAGCCGGGGAGGGCTTCTGTTCCTGGGAAGGAGCTGCCTGTTGCTGTCTCTTCCCTCGTCCTCTGCCTCGTGGCAGATATGAATAGCCCTTTGCTCTCTTATTTTTAAAGGAACGAAAGGGCTGCGGTTGAAAGGTCGGTGCCTTTTTCTGTTGGGGAGTGACTTGAGGTAGAAAGGTGGATATCCCGGCCGTAGCCGTGGCCACCAAATCCGATAGACCGACCCCAAATAACTCCTCTACGCATCGCCTGTCCACTGTCGTGTCCATAAAGCTCTTCTGGCCGAAATGGACATAGCACACTTACCCGTGATGCCAGTGTGCAGATATCTCTCTGTGCATCACGCATATAAAGAAATGCATCCTTTATTTGTTCTAACGACAGTAAAATATTGTCCCTGTCCAGGGTATCAATATTTTCGATCAGGGACTCTGACCAAACTACCCCAGCACTGCACATCCAGGCAGTCGCAATAGCTGGTCGTAGTATAACACCTGCATGTGTGTATATACCTTTTTGGATATTTTCCATCCTCCTATCTGATGGATCTTTAAGTGCGGCCGTCTCAGGAGAGGGTAACGCCACTTGTTTTGATAAGCGTGTTAGCGCTTTGTCCACCCTAGGAGGTGTTTCCCAGCGCTCCCTAACCTCTGGCGGGAAAGGGTATAAAGCCAATAACTTCTTTGAAATTAGCAGTTTTTTATCGGGGCACCCCACGCTTCATCACACACGTCATTTAATTCTTCTGATTCGGTAAAAACTACTGGTAGTTTTTTCACACCCCACATAATACCCTGTTTAGTGGTACCTGTAGTATCAGCTAAATGTAACATCTCCTTTATTGCCAAAATCATATAACGTGTGGCCCTACTGGAAAATACGGTTGATTCGTCACCTTCACCACCGGAATCAGTGCCTGTGTCTGGGTCTGTGTCGACCGACTGAGGCAAGGGGCGTTTTACAGCCCCTGACGGTGTTTGAGGCGCCTGGACAGGCACTAATTGAGTGTCCGGCCGCCTCATGTCGGCAAACGACTGCTTAAGCGAGTTGACGCTATCCCGTAATTCCACAAATAAAGGCATCCATTCTGGTGTCGACCCCCTAGGAGGTGACATCCTCATATTTGGCAATTGCTCCGCCTCCACACCAATAACGTCCTCATACATGTCGACACACACGTACCGACACACAGCAGACACACAGGGAATGCTCTATACGAAGACAGGACCCACTAGCCCTTTGGGGAGACAGAGGGAGAGTCTGCCAGCACACACCAAAAAGCGCTATATATGACAGGGATAGCCTTATGATTAAGTGCTCCCTTATAGCTGCTTTTATATTAATATATTGCCATTTATTTTGCCCCCCCTCTCTGTTATACCCTGTTTCTGTAGTGCAGTGCAGGGGAGAGACCTGGGAGCCTTCCTGACCAGCGGAGCTGTGACAGAAAATGGCGCCGTGTGCTGAGGAGATAGGCCCCGCCCCTTTTTCGGCGGGCTCGTCTCCCGCTATTTAGTACATTTAGGCAGGGGTAAATATCTCCATATAGCCTCTGGGGCTATATGTGAGGTATTTTTAGCCTTTTTAAAGGTTTTCATTTGCCTCCCAGGGCGCCCCCCCCCCAGCGCCCTGCACCCTCAGTGACTGCCGTGTGAAGTGTGCTGAGAGGAAAATGGCGCACAGCTGCAGTGCTGTGCGCTACCTTAAGAAGACTGCAGGAGTCTTCAGCCGCCGATTCTGGACCTCTTCTTGCTTCAGCATCTGTGAGGGGGCCGGCGGCGTGGCTCCGGTGACCATCCAGGCTGTACCTGTGATCGTCCCTCTGGAGCTTCATGTCCAGTAGCCAAGAAGCCAATCCATCCTGCACGCAGGTGAGTTCACTTCTTCTCCCCTCTGTCCCTCGTTGCAGTGATCCTGTTGCCAGCAGGAATCACTGTAAAATAAAAAACCTAAGCTAAACTCTCTAAGCAGCTCTTTATGAGAGCCACCTAGAATTGCACCCTTCTCGGCCGGGCACAAAAATCTAACTGGAGTCTGGAGGAGGGTCATAGGGGGAGGAGCCAGTACACACCACCTGACCTGTAAAAGCTTTACTTTTGTGCCCTGTCTCCTGCGGAGCCGCTATTCCCCATGGTCCTTTCAGGAACCCCAGCATCCACTTAGGACGATAGAGAAAGATAATTTTAAAGCCTCCTGTTAGGCCATCATCTACACGACATAGCCCTGAATTTTCCAATGCGCAGCTCTTTGCAAAAGAGAGATATTGGCAAGGAAAAGCTGTCTTGTACCTTTGCATTTTTCTCCCAAACGAAGGACACTAGAAAGAAAATTTTAAAGCCTCCTGTTAGGCCATCATCTACACGGCATAGCCCTGAATTTTCCAATGCGCAGCTCTTTGCAAAAGAGAGATATTGGCAAGGAAAAGCTGTCTTGTACCTTTGCATTTTTCTCCCATACGAAGGACACTAGAAAGAAAATTTTAAAGCCTCCTGTTATTCCATCATCTACACGACATAGCCCTGAATTTTCCAATGCGCAGCTCTTTGCAAAAGAGAGATATTGGCAAGGAAAAGCTGTCTTGTACCATTGCATTTTTCTCCCAAACGAAGGACACTAGAAAGAAAATGTTAAAGCCTCCTGTTAGGCCATCATCTACACGACATAGCCCTGAATTTTCCAATGCGTAGCTCTTTGCAAAAGAGAGATATTGGCAAGGAAAAGCTGTCTTGTACCTTTGCATTTTTCTCCCAAACGAAGGACACTAGAAAGATAATTTTAAAGCCTCCTGTTAGGCCATCATCTACACGACATAGCCCTGAATTTTCCAATGCGCAGCTCTTTGCAAAAGAGAGATATTGGCAAGGAAAAGCTGTCTTGTACCTTTGCATTTTTCTCCCAAAAGAAGGACACTAGAAAGAAAATTTTAAAGCCTACTGTTAGGCCATCATCTACAAGACATAGCCCTGAATTTTCCAATGCGTAGCTCTTTGCAAAAGAGAGATATTGGCAAGGAAAAGCTGTCTTGTACCTTTGCATTTTTCTCCCAAACGAAGGACACTAGAAAGAAAATTTTAAAGCCTACTGTTAGGCCATCATCTACAAGACATAGCCCTGAATTTTCCAATGCGTAGCTCTTTGCAAAAGAGAGATATTGGCAAGGAAAAGCTGTCTTGTACCTTTGCATTTTTCTCCCAAACGAAGGACACTAGAAAGATAATTTTAAAGCCTCCTGTTAGGCCATCATCTACACGACATAGCCCTGATTTTTACAATGCGCAGCTCTTTGCAAAAGAGAGATATTGGCAAGGAAAAGCTGTCTTGTACCTTTGCATTTTTCTCCCAAACGAAGGACACTAGAAAGATAATTTTAAAGCCTCCTGTTAGGCCATCATCTACACGACATAGCCCTGAATTTTCCAATGCACAGCTCTTTGCAAAAGAGAGATATTGGCAAGGAAAAGCTGTCTTGTACCTTTGCATTTTTCTCCCAAACGAAGGACACTAGAAAGAAAATTTTAAAGCTTCCTGTTAGGCCATCATCTACACGGCATAGCCCTGAATTTTCCAATGCGCAGCTCTTTGCAAAGGAGAGATATTGGCAAGGAAAAGCTGTCTTGTACCTTTGCATTTTTCTCCCAAACGAAGGACACTAGAATGAAAATTTTAAAGCCTCCTGATAGTGCTTCATCTACACGGTATAGCCCTGAATTTTCCAATGCGCAGCTCTTTGCAAAAGAGAGATATTGGCAAGGAAAAGCTGTCTTGTACCTTTGCATTTTTCTCCCAAACGAAGGACACTAGAAAGATAATTTTAAAGCCTACTGTTAGGCCATCATCTACACGACATAGCCCTGAATTTTCCAATGCGCAGCTCTTTGCAAAAGAAAGATATTGGCAAGGAAAAGCTGTCTTGTACCTTTGCATTTTTCTCCCAAACGAAGGACACTAGAAAGAAAATTTTAAAGCCTCCTGTTAGGCCATCATCTACACGACATAGCCCTGAATTTTCCAATGCGCAGCTCTTTGCAAAAGAGAGATATTGGCAAGGAAAAGCTGTCTTGTACCTTTGCATTTTTCTCCCAAACGAAGGACACTAGAAAGAAAATTTTTAAGCCTCCTGTTAGGCCATCATCTACACGGCATAGCCCTGAATTTTCCAATGCGCAGCTCTTTGCAAAAGAGAGATATTGGCAAGGAAAAGCTGTCTTGTACCTTTGCATTTTTCTCCCAAACGAAGGACACTAGAAAGAAAATTTTAAAGCCTCCTGTTAGTGCTTCATCTACACGGTATAGCCCTGAATTTTCCAATGCCCAGCTCTTTGCAAAAGAGAGATATTGGCAAGGAAAAGCTGTCTTGTACCTTTGCATTTTTCTCCCAAACGAAGGACACTAGAAAGAAAATTTTAAAGCCTCCTGTTAGGCCATCATCTACACGACATAGCCCTGAATTTTCCAATGCGCAGCTCTTTGCAAAAGAGAGATATTGGCAAGGAAAAGCTGTCTTGTACCTTTGCATTTTTCTCCCAAACGAAGGACACTAGAAAGATAATTTTAAAGCCTCCTGTTAGGCCATCATCTACACGACATAGCCCTGAATTTTCCAATGCGCAGCTCTTTGCAAAAGAGAGATATTGGCAAGGAAAAGCTGTCTTGTACCTTTGCATTTTTCTCCCAAACGAAGGACACTAGAAAGATAATTTTAAAGCCTCCTGTTAGGCCATCATCTACACGACATAGCCCTGAATTTTCCAATGCGCAGCTCTTTGCAAAAGAGAGATATTGGCAAGGAAAAGCTGTCTTGTACCTTTGCATTTTTCTCCCAAACGAAGGTCACTAGAAAGAAAATTTTAAAGCCTCCTGTTAGGCCATCATCTACACGACATAGCCCTGAATTTTCCAATGCGCAGCTCTTTGCAAAAGAGAGATATTGGCAAGGAAAAGTTGTCTTGTACCTTTGCATTTTTCTCCCAAACGAAGGACACTAGAAAGAAAATTTTAAAGCCTCCTGTTAGGCCATCATCTACACGACATAGCCCTGAATTTTCCAATGCGCAGCTCTTTGCAAAAGAGAGATATTGGCAAGGAAAAGCTGTCTTGTACCTTTGCATTTTTCTCCCAAACGAAGGACACTAGAAAGAAAATGTTAAAGCCTCCTGATAGGCCATCATCTACACGACATAGCCCTGAATTTTCCAATGCGCAGCTCTTTGCAAAAGAGAGATATTGGCAAGGAAAAGCTGTCTTGTACCTTTGCATTTTTCTCCCAAACGAAGGACACTAGAAAGAAAATTTTAAAGCCTCCTGTTAGGCCATCATCTACACGACATAGCCCTGAATTTTCCAATGCGCAGCTCTTTGCAAAAGAGAGATATTGGCAAGGAAAAGCTGTCTTGTACCTTTGCATTTTTCTCCCAAACGAAGGACACTAGAAAGATAATTTTAAAGCCTCCTGTTAGGCCATCATCTACACGACATAGCCCTGAATTTTCCAATGCGCAGCTCTTTGCAAAAGAGAGATATTGGCAAGGAAAAGCTGTCTTGTACCTTTGCATTTTTCTCCCAAACGAAGGACACTAGAAAGATAATTTTAAAGCCTCCTGTTAGGCCATCATCTACACGACATAGCCCTGAATTTTCCAATGCGCAGCTCTTTGCAAAAGAGAGATATTGGCAAGGAAAAGCTGTCTTGTACCTTTGCATTTTTCTCCCAAACGAAGGTCACTAGAAAGAAAATTTTAAAGCCTCCTGTTAGGCCATCATGCTTCGTGTGTCAGGAGCATGTGAGTGTCAGGTGCGTGTGTGTGTCAGGCGCTGCGTGTGTCAGGCGCTGCATGTGTCAGGCGCTGCGTGTGTCAGGCGCTGCGTGTGTCAGGCGCTGCCTGTGCGTTAGGCGCTGCGTGTCTGTGTGTGTCAGGCGCTGCGTGTCTGTGTGTGTCAGGCGCTGCGTGTGTGTCAGGCGCTGCCTGTGCGTGTGTGCCAGGCGCTGCCTGTGCGTGTGTGTCAGGCGCCGCGTGTCTGTCAGGCGCCGCGTGTGCGTCAGGCGCCGCTTGTGCGTCAGGCGCCGCGTGTGCGTCAGGCGCCGCGTGTCTATGTGCGTCAGGCGCCGCGTGTCTATGTGCGTCAGGCGCCGCGTGTGAGTGTGTGCGTGTGTGTCAGGTCCGTGTGAGTGTCAGGTGCTGCGTCTGTGTGTGCGTGTGTCAGGTGCTGCGTGTGAGTGTGTGCGCGTGTGTCAGGTCCGTGTGAGTGTCAGGTGCTGTGTGTGTGTGTGTCAGGTGCTGTGTGTGTGCGTGTGTGTCAGGTGCTGTGTGTGTGTGTGTGTGTGTGTCAGGTGCTGTGTGCGTGTGCGTCCAGCGCTGCATATGCGTATGCGTGTCAGGCGTTGCATGTCTGTGTGTGTCAGGCGCTGCGTGTCTGGGGGGGGTGGCCGGACACACAGCTGAGAGGGGGGGGGGTGGCTGGACACACAGCAGAGAGGGGAGGGTGACCGGACACACGGCAGGGAGGGGAGGGGGTAGGGGGTGGCCGAACACAGCAGGAAGAGGGGGGAGTTGACCAGAAGAAAGCACAAACACAGTCCCCCACTACCACAAATAATGCAGTTGAGTTTCCCACATTTGGGGAAATCACAGGGGTCAGCATACCCAGAATGCAATGAATGAACCTCACCCTGGGAGAACAATCTTCATGACCATGGTATCTCCTATGCAAAATAAGTATGATTTGGGATAGGGCTGGGGAGGGCCGCTGCAGCCCTTGTAGATTCTTATAAATAAAAGTTCTTCTTTTCTTGTCAAAATTAATAGCTAAGAATAGGCTGCCTGAGGCAGCCCCCTCTTAAGTGGCCTGCTACTGAAGGCACCAACTACAAACTGAGCTCCCTGTTCATGGAAGCGAGGTTATAGAGGAGGGGGCGCTGAGCATCTTGGGAACAGTCAAAAGCTTTGAGCCTGTTGGTGCCTCAGATCAAGATCCTACTCTACACCCCAATGTGAATCCTTGTGGAGTCCAGTGTACCCCACAGAAGAAATGAATGTGTCACACCCATTGGCAGCAACATTAGAATAGCTGCTGATGGGCACAATTGAGAAAGGAAGGGGGGAAAACATTTGAATCCAGCACATATATGTAATTTGAATATGTAATTTGTACCTTCCTACTTTAAAATGTAATGGATGAACCTCACCCTGTGAGAACTATCTTCATGATCAAGAGATCTCATACGCAAGAAAAGCATGTGCTGGGATAGGGCTGTGGAGGGCGGCTGCTCGGGCACACACCCGTCAAGTTAAGGAGATTCAACTGAGGAAGCACAAGGGAACTGCAGGGAGACCACATATTTTCAGATGAACATGAGAGGGCGGAAGGCTGCCTAATACTGAAGCACCCTCAAACATCAAACCATATGCAACAACTAGTACAAGCATTCCTGGGGAAAGGTCTGCAGCAGACGGATTTGCATACGGTGATGTCATCCAAGCAATGGGCATAGTTGGCTGCAACCCTCGTCTGCATATGAAAAGAGAAAATGGTCACGCAGGGCATGGCGGCCTTTGTGGGGTTGCGCTTGGATGACCCCTAGATCGCTTTATACACCCCCATCAGTGTGGGGCTCATGTTGGCCATGCCCAAGCCCCTGAAGCATTCAAGCTGATTTCTTGCAGCAGCTGGACCCAGTAACAGCTCCAGAGTTGCTCTACAAGACAAGTAAAAGGGTGTGAGCCCTGCAGCACCACCTGTAGTTTGCATACACACATATATAGGACAGCATCTCTTATATGCCCCAGGGGCAATAAAATAGTAGCCTTATCTAGGGTATCCGTCCATGCCGCTACAGCACTACACACCCAGGCCGACGCAATTGCCGGTCTGAGTAAGGTACCTGAATGTGTATAAATGGACTTCAGGGTAATCTCCTGTTTGCGGTCAGCAGACTCTTTGAGGGTAGCCGTATCCTGGGACGGGAGGGCTACCTTCTTGGATAAGCGTGTTAATGCTTTGTCCACCCAAGGGGAGGATTCCCATCGTAACCTATCCGTTGATGGGAAAGGGGAATCCTTTTGGAAATCTGCAGGAGATTCCCAAGCTTTTTCACATAACTCGTTCAGCTCGTGTGAGGGGGGAAAGGTTACCTCAGGCTTCTTTCCCTTGTACATATGTACCCTCTTGTCAGGGATAGGGGGCTCCTCTGTGATGTGCAAAACATCTTTTATTGCCATAATCATATATCAAATGTATTTTGCCAATTTTGGCTGTAACTTTGCATCATCGTAATCGACACTGGAGTCAGAATCCGTGTCGGTATCTGTGTCAACAATCTGGATAGTGGGCGCTTATGAGACCCTGACAGTCCCTGCGACATAGGATTAGGCATTGGTTGAGACCCTGACTGTCCCAAAGCTTCTGCCTTGTCTAATCTTTTGTGCAATGAGTTTACACTAGCATTTTAAACATTCCACATATCCATCCAATCAGGTGTCGGCGGAGACACCACGTTCATTTGCTCCCGCTCCTCTCTAATATAGCCTTCTTCCTCAGACATGTCGACACACGTGTACCGACACACTACACACACAGGGAATGCTTTTTCTGAAGACAGTTTCCCCACAAGGCCCTTTGGAGAGACAGAGAGAGAGTATGCCAGCAGACAGCAAACTAGGCTGGAGAGAGACCTAAGACAAAGAAATCTGAATTATATGAAAGCCGACCAGTGGAAACACAAATTATGCAGCCAAGTTTCCCACATTTGGGGAAATCACAGGGGCAGCACACCCAGAGTGCAATGGGTGAGTCTTGCCCTGGGAGAAGCACCTTCATGATCATAGTATCTCACCTGGCAGGTAAGTAGGAGTTGGGCTAGAGCTGGGGAGGGTCGCTGCTCGGGCACCCCCCTGTCAAATGAAGGAGATCCAACTGAGGCAGCACAAGGGAACTCTCGAAAGAAGAACAAGGCTAGAGGAAGATCTGAGACAAAGAAATCTGACTTTTACCAGAGCTGACCAGAGGAAAGCACAAACACAGTCCCCCACTACCACAAATAATGCAGTCGAGTTTCCCACATTTGGGGAAATCACAGGGGTTAGCATACTCAGAATGCAATGAATGAACCTCACCCTGGGAGAACAATCTTCATGACCATGGTATCTCCTATGCAAAATAAGTATGATTTGGGATAGAGCTGGGGAGGGCCGCTGCTCAGGCACATCTCTGTCAAGTAAAGGAGATTCAACTGAGGCAGCACAAGGGAACTCTCATCTGGGGACAACAACTGCAGGGAGAACACATATTTTCAGATGAACATGGGAGGGCAGAAGGCTGCCTAATACTGAAGCACCCCCAAACAACAAACCAAATGCAACAACTAGTACAAGCATTCCTGGGGGAAGGCCTGCAGCAGATGGATTTGCATACGGTGATGTCATCCAAGCAGTGGGTCAAAGTTGGCTTCAACCCTCATCTGCATATGAAAAGAGAAAAGGGGCGTGCAGGGCATGGCGGCCTTTTGCGGCGCTTGGATGACCCCTAGTTCGCATTAAACACCTCCACCCTCCTTCGGTGTGGGGCTCATGTTGGCTATGCCCCAGCCCCTGAAGCATTCAAGCTGATTTCTTGCAGCAGCTGGGCACTGTAACAGCTCCAGAGCTGCTCTGTAAGGCAAGTAAAAGGGTGTGGGCACTGCAGCACTACCTGTAGTTCGCATTGTGCGTTGGAAGGCACAAAGTAAGCAGACAGGAGGAGAAGTCAGGATAGTGCACAAGGGTATAGAAGGGAGGGGCTCAAAAAAAAAAGAAGTGGAAACAGACAGCAAACTAGGCTGGAGAGAGACCTGAGACAAAGAGATCTGAATTATATGAAAGCAGACCAGTGGAAACACAAATTATGCAGTCAAGTGTCCCACATTTGGGGAAATCGCAGGAGCAGCACACCCAGAGTGCAATGGGTGAGCCTTGCCCTGGGAGAAGCACCTTCCTGATCATAGTATCTCACTTGGCACGTAAGTAGGAGTTGGGCTAGAGCTGGGGAGGGTCGCTGCTCGGGCACCCCCCTGTCAAGTGAAGGAGATCCAACTGAGGCAGCACAAGGGAACTCTCAAAAGAAGAACAAGGCTAGAGGAAGATCTGAGACAAAGAAATCTGACCTGTTTTTCCCAAGAGGAAACTATATTAGGAATGCAGACATATGATGGTGGCCCTGTTGGCACCACCGATAACTGACTGGGTAAATGTTTCAGTAATATCAGAGTAAGGTTGGATAAATCTGTGTCCCAGACACAGACGTAGAGAATAGATGTGATATTCATGGCTATGTTTCTTTTCCCTCAGGCCCCGCTGGGTCGCAAAAATGTTATTTTGCCCAGTTACTACACACTGATACTGACACGGATACTGATACTTATGTCGACCATAAGTTTCCTGATTAGATCCAATATTGGCAAGGAGCATTCAGTACATGATTGTGGATATTATGGACATATTAAAATCACTGAAGACCCTGCTGTTCCTGACAAAGGGGTCTATATGTATGTATATATAGATATATAATGAAAGCTGATGTAACGTTCCTCCATCTCTGTTTGAGAAAGTCTGGGCCAGCTCGACAAAATGGTTTCAAATCCCCAAAAGGATTCTGGTTGTTTATTCATTTCCCGCCGCGGACAGAATACAAATACATGTGCATGGGTGAGTAGTAGTATTCAAGAATTGGTCGAATACCTTGTCATCCGATATAGATACCCTGGAGAGATGGGATACTCCTTACGTTGTATCATATCAAGGACACTGCAGCATACTTACGTGAGACTGCAAGGGATATAGGACTCTTGAGTTCACGGGCCAATTTCATGGCAGTGTCGGATAGGAGGGCATTGTGGATTCACCAAGAGAATGCTGATGCTGACTCCAAGAAGAAAGGGAGTCTCTTCCCTATGAAGGTGAAGCCTTGTTTGGTGATATCTAATTAGCACACAGGTAAGGAATTAAGAAAATCTTTATTTAAGGGTGAAGATGTTTCTCACAAAATCGTTGCCCCAATGCATCGTTGAAATTCAAGCTGGAAAGATGATTTTAATATATCACTTGTACATTTTGTATTGCTCTTCTGGTGACAATGTAGTTTGTTTTTGTCAATTACCATTTTAATAATAGGGTAAAGAAAATTAAGTGGATTTTTGAAAGAAAACAATACTGTCAATATACTATTAAAACAAATTAAAATGGTAAAAGTTATTGTACTTTAAGTAAAAATAAAAGAGACAAAATATCAATCCCAGTTTTGGATTACTTTAATTAACAAAAAAAAATGCATATAGCAGAGGATAGTTTCAATCTGCCTACCTCTGGGTTATGGGCCCAGCATGCTTCCATTGCTGTACTCTGCTGCACATGTAAGTGCAAGAGATCCTGAAGCACTCACTCATCATGGGAAAGTACCAATGTGTTTCTTCGTTGGTTGATAGAAGAAACATCTTACAAAAACTCTCCAGATTATTGACTTTTTTAAGTTTTTCTAGGAAACGTTTTAGATGAATGCTTATTAGCATTTGTCAGTATGTACTTTTGCAAAGTGTCTCTGTGGCGCAATCAGTTAGTATGTACGGCTATTAACCAAAAGGTTAGTGGTTCAATCCCACCCAGGGACGTAATTGACCTTGTTATCAGATTTTTGTGATCTTTAAGTAGACAAGTCAAATTTCATACCCCCTGTTATTGTGTAGGGTACCTGGCCTTCTCTGATGTAATCAGAGTTAGATTTGATTCAGTGATTTTATAAAAAAAGCTAGGAAGCACAATTTAGCAGTGGGTAGCAGAGAAAAAAAATATGCTGGCAGAAAAATCCAATTGAGTGATTAAACAGCTCTTTATTTTCTGGCTTTATTTTTATGCTAACAAATTTGTTCTCTGAAAAGTGTCCACAAAGCCAAGTCTCTGATTAACACCTTTGTAAGGATGGTTTTTCACCTATTACTAAATTAAACTTGCTTCATTGGAAAGGCAGCAAGATGCATCCTCATTTCAATGTCTACTGAAATAATACAGGTTGACACCAGGAAACATTAACGCCACTGCATCCTTGCTGCTTTCTCATGTGGAAGTCTGTTTAATGTGAAAACAAGGTGATATCTAATTAGCACACAGGTAAGGAATTAAGAAAATCTTTATTTAAGGGTGAAGATGTTTCTCACAAAATCGTTGCCCCAATGCATCATTGAAATTCAAGCTGGAAAGATGATTTTAATATATCACTTGTACATTTTGTATTGCTCTTCTGGTGACAATGTAGTTTGTTTTTGTCAATTACCATTTTAATAATAGTGTAAAGAAAATTAAGTGGATTTTTGAAAGAAAACAATACTGTCAATATACTATTAAAACAAATTAAAATGGTAAAAGTTATTGTACTTTAAGTAAAAATAAAAGAGCCAAAATATCAATCCCAGTTTTGGATTACTTTAATTAACAAACAAAAAAATGCATATAGCAGAGGATAGTTTCAATCTGCCTACCTCTGGGTTATGGGCCCAGCATGCTTCCATTGCTGTACTCTGCTGCACATGTAAGTGCAAGAGATCCTGAAGCACTCACTCATCATGGGAAAGTACCAATGTGTTTCTTCGTTGGTTGATAGAAGAAACATCTTACAAAAACTCTCCAGATTATTGACTTTATTAAGTTTTTCTAGGAAACGTTTTAGATGAATGCTTATTAGCCTTTGTCAGTATGTACTTTTGCAAAGTGTCTCTGTGGCACAATCAGTTAGTGTGTACGGCTTTTAACCAAAAGGTTGGTGGTTCAATCCCACCCAGGGACGTAATTGACCTTGTCATCAGATTTTGGTGATATTTAAGTAGACAAGTCAAAATTTCAAACCCCCTCTTATTGTGTAGGGTACCTGGCCTTCTCTGATGTAATCAGAGTTAGATTTGATTCAGTGATTTTATAAAAACATCTAGGAAGCACAATTTAGCAGTGGGTTGCAGAGAAAAAGAAATATGCTTGCAAAAAAATCAAATTGCTTGATTTAACAGCTCTTAATTTTCTTGCTTAATTTTTATGCTAACAAATTTGTTCTCTGAAAAGTGTCCACAAAGCCAAGTCTCTGATTAACACCTTTGTAGGGATGGTTTTTCACCTATTACTAAATTAAACTTGCTTCATTGGAAAGGCAGCAAGATGCATCCTCATTTCAATGTCTACTGAAATAATACAGGTTGACACCAGGAAACATTAACGCCACTGCATCCTTGCTGCTTTCTCATGTGGAAGTCTGTTTAATGTGAAAACAAGGTGATATCTAATTAGCACACAGGTAAGGAATTACGAAAATCTTTATTTAAGGGTGAAGATGTTTCTCACAAAATTGTTGCCCCAATGCATCATTGAAATTCAAGCTGGAAAGATGATTTTAATATATCACTTGTACATTTTGTATTGCTCTTCTGGTGACAATGTAGTTTTTTTTGTCAATTACCATTTTAATAACAGGGTTAAGAAAATTAAGTGGATTTTTGAAAGAAAACTATACTGTCAATATACTATTAAAACAAATTAAAATGGTAAAAGTTATTGTACTTTAAGTAAAAATAAAAGAGCAAAAATATCAATCCCAGTTTTGATTACTTAAATTAACAAAAAAAATGCATATAGCAAAGGATAGTTTCAATCTGCCTACCTCTGGGTTATGGGTCCAGCATGCTTCCATTGCAGTACTCTGCTGCACATGTAAGTGCAAGAGATCCTGAAGCACTCACTCATCATGGGAAAGTACCAATGTGTTTATTCGTTGGTTGATGGAAGAAACATCTTACAAAAACTCTCCAGATTATTGATTTTTTTATGTTTTTCTAGGAAACGTTCTAGATGTATGCTTATTAACCTTTGTCAGTATGCACTTTTTGCAAAGTGTCTCTGTGGCGCAATCGGTTAGTGTGTTCGGCTATTAACCGAAAGGTTGGTGGTTCAATCCCACCCAGGGACGTAATTAAACTTGTGATCAGATTTTGGTGATATTTAAGTAGACAAGTCAAAATTTCAAACCCCCTCTTATGGTGTAGGGTACATGGCCTTCTCTGATGTAATCAGAGTTAGATTTGATTCAGTGATTTTATAAAAAAACAGCTAGGAAGCACAATTTAGCAGTGGGTTGCAGAGAAAAAAAATATGCTGGCAGAAAAATCCAATCGAGTGATTAAACAGCTCTTCATTTTCTGGCTTTATTTTTATGCTAACAAATTTGTTCTCTGAAAAGTGTCCACAAAGCCAAGTCTCTGATTAACACCTTTGTAAGGATGGTTTTTCACCTATTACTAAATTAAACTTGCTTAATTGGAAAGGCAGCAAGATGCATTCTCATTTCAATGTCTACTGAAATAATACAAGTTGACACCAGGAAACATTAACGCCACTGCATCCTTGCTGCTTTCTCATGTGGAAGTCTGTTTAATATGAAAACAAGGTGATATCTAATTAGCACACAGGTAAGGAATTAAGAAAATCTTTATTTAAGGGTGAAGATGTTTCTCACAAAATCGTTGCCCCAATGCATCATTGAAATTCAAGCTGGAAATATGATTTTAATATATCACTTGTACATTTTGTATTGATCTTCTGGTGACAATGTAGTTTGTTTTTGTCAATTACCATTTTAATAATAGGGTAAAGAAAATGAAGTGGATTTTTGAAAGAAACCAATACTGTCAATATACTATTAAAACAAATTAAAATGGTAAAAGTTGTTGTACTTTAAGTAAAAATAAAAGAGCCAAAATATCAATCCCAGTTTTGGATTTCTTTAATTAACAAAAAAAATGCATATAGCAGAAGATAGTTTCAATCTGCCTACCTCTGGGTTATGGGCCCAGCATGCTTCCATTGCTGTACTCTGCTGCACATGTAAGTGCAAGAGATCCTGAAGCACTCACTCATCATGGGAAAGTACCAATGTGTTTCTTCGTTGGTTGATGGAAGAAACATCTTACAAAAACTCTCCAGATTATTGACTTTTTAAAGTTTTTCTAGGAAACGTTTTAGATGAATGCTTATTAGCCTTTGTCAGTATATACTTTTACAAAGTGTCTCTGTGGCGCAATCAGTTAGTATGTACGGCTATTAACCAAAAGGTTGGTGGTTCAATCCCACCCAGGTACCTAATTGACCTTGTTATCAGATTTTGGTGATCTTTAAGTAGACAAGTCAAAATTTCAAACCCCCTGTTATGGTGTAGGGTACCTGGCCTTCTCTGATGTAATCAGAGTTAGATTTGATTCAGTGATTTTATAAAAACAGCTAGGAAGCACAATTTAGCAGTGGTTTGCAGAGAAAAAAAATATGCAGGCAGAAAAATCCAATTGAGTGATTAAACAGCTCTTTATTTTCTGGCTTTATTTTTATGCTAACAAATTTGTTCTCTGAAAAGTGTCCACAAAGCCAAGTCTCTGATTAACACCTTTGTAAGGATGGTTTTTCACCTATTACTAAATTAAACTTGCTTCATTGGAAAGGCAGCAAGATGCATCCTCATTTCAATGTCTACTGAAATAATACAGGTTGACACCAGGAAACATTAACGCCACTGCATCCTTGCTGCTTTCTCATGTGGAAGTCTGTTTAATGTGAAAACAAGGTGATATCTAATTAGCACACAGGTAAGGAATTAAGAAAATCTTTATTAAAGGGTGAAGATGTTTCTCACAAAATCGTTGCCCCAATGCATCATTGAAATTCAAGCTGGAAAGATGATTTTAATATATCACTTGTACATTTTGTATTGCTCTTCTGGTGACAATGTAGTTTGTTTTTGTCAATTACCATTTTAATAATAGGGTAAAGAAAATTAAGTGGATTTTTGAAAGAAAACAATACTGTCAATATACTATTAAAACAAATTAAAATGGTAAAAGTTATTGTACTTTAAGTAAAAATAAAAGAGCCAAAATATCAATCCCAGTTTTGGATTACTTTAATTAACAAACAAAAAAATGCATATAGCAGAGGATAGTTTCAATCTGCCTACCTCTGGGTTATAGGCCCAGCATGCTTCCATTGCTGTACTCTGCTGCACATGTAAGTGCAAGAGATCCTGAAGCACTCACTCATCATGGGAAAGTACCAATGTGTTTCTTCGTTGGTTGATAGAAGAAACATCTTACAAAAACTCTCCAGATTATTGACTTTTTTAAGTTTTTCTAGGAATCGTTTTAGATGAATGCTTATTAGCAATTGTCAGTATGGACTTTTGCAAAGTGTCTCTGTGGCGCAATCAGTTAGTGTGTACGGCTATTAACCAAAAGGTTGGTGGTTCAATCCCACCCAGGGACGTAATTGACCTTGTTATCAGATTTTGGTGATCTTTAAGTAGACAAGTCAAATTTCATACCCCCTGTTATGGTGTAGGGTACCTGGCCTTCTCTGATGTAATCAGAGTTAGATTTGATTCAGTGATTTTATAAAAACATCTAGGAAGCACAATTTAGCAGTGGGTTGCAGAGAAAAAGAAATATGCTGGCAAAAAAATCAAATTGCGTGATTAAACAGCTCTTCATTTTCTGGCTTTATTTTTATGCTAACAAATTTGTTCTCTGAAAAGTGTCCACAAAGCCAAGTCTCTGATTAACACCTTTGTAGGGATGGTTTTTCACCTATTACTAAATTAAACTTGCTTCATTGGAAAGGCAGCAAGATGTATCCTCATTTCAATGTCTACTGAAATAATACAGGTTGACACCAGGAAACATTAACGCCACTGCATCCTTGCTGCTTTCTCATGTGGAAGTCTGTTTAATGTGAAAACAAGGTGATATCTAATTAGCACACAGGTAAGGAATTAAGAAAATCTTTATTTAAGGGTGAAGATGTTTCTCACAAAATTGTTGACCCAATGCATCATTGAAATTCAAGCTGGAAAGATGATTTTAATATATCACTTGTACATTTTGTATTGCTCTTCTGGTGACAATGTAGTTTGTTTTTGTCAATTACCATTTTAATAATAGGGTACAGAAAATGAAGTGGATTTTTGAAAGAAAACAATACTGTCGATATTCTATTAAAACAAATTAAAATGGTAAAAGTTATTGTACTTTAAGTAAAAATAAAAGAGACAAAATATCAATCCCAGTTTTGGATTACTTTAATTAACAAAAAAAAATGCATATAGCAGAGGATAGTTTCAATCTGCCTACCTCTGGGTTATGGGCCCAGCATGCTTCCATTGCAGTACTCTGCTGCACATGTAAGTGCAAGAGATCCTGAAGCACTCACTCATCATGGGAAAGTACCAATGTGTTTCTTCGTTGGTTGATGGAAGAAACATCTTACAAAAACTCTCCAGATTATTGACTTTTTAAAGTTTTTCTAGGAAACGTTTTAGATGAATGCTTATTAGCCTTTGTCAGTATGAACTTTTGCAAAGTGTCTCTGTGGCGCAATCAGTTAGTATGTACGGCTATTAACCATAAGGTTGGTGGTTCAATCCCACCCAGGGACCTAATTGACCTTGTTATCAGATTTTGGTGATCTTTAAGTAGACAAGTCAAAATTTCAAACCCCCTGTTATGGTGTAGGGTACCTGGCCTTCTCTGATGTAATCAGAGTTAGATTTGATTCAGTGATTTTATAAAAACAGCTAGGAAGCACAATTTAGCAGTGGGTTGCAGAGAAAAAAAATATGCTGGCAGAAAAATCCAATTGAGTGATTAAACAGCTCTTCATTTTCTGGCTTTATTTTTATGCTAACAAATTTGTTCTCTGAAAAGTGTCCACAAAGCCAAGTCTCTGATTAACACCTTTGTAAGGATGGTTTTTCACCTATTACTAAATTAAACTTGCTTCATTGGAAAGGCAGCAAGATGCATCCTCATTTCAATGGTAAGTCAACCTTCTTGCCCTATGTTCCCTGTCAACGGATGAAGACGCATCATTATCTACCGCAGTCATTTTGGCCCAATAGATATGCAAGAAGTTTAGATTCCCCTTTCTTTGCAGGTAGAGGAAGGAAAAGGAAGAGGTCTGTAGCCTCTTCAAGATTGCAGGACCAGAGATTGTCCTCTGCTTCTGCCAAATCCACTGCATGACACTGGGGCTTTCTTGCAGGAGCCCACACCAGTGGGGGCACGTCTAAAACTCTTCAGTCAGTTCTGGATTCATTCGGACCTGGACTCGTGGGTTTTACAAATAGTGTCCCAAGGGTACAAACTGGGGTTTCAAGACGTTCCCCCTCACCGATTGTTCAAATTGGCCTTAGTCAGCAGGGAGAAGGTTTTTATTCAAGCCTCTTCGTGGTCCCGAAGCCGGACGGCTCAGTCAGACCAATCTTAAATCTGAAATCCCTCAATTTCTTCCTAAAGAAATTCAATTTCAAGATGGAATTTTCTCAGGGCAGTGATCTCCAGTCCGGAGGACGGAGATTTCATGGTTTTGGTAGACATAAAGGATGCCTACTTACATGTTCCCATTTAGCCACTGCCTCAAGCTACCTAAGGTTTGCAATTCAGGATTGTCATGACCAATTTCAGACATTGCCGTTTGGTCTGTCCACGGCTCCGAGGATTTTCACCAGGGTGATGGTGGAAATTATGGTTCTCCTTCGCAAGCAAGGAGTCACAATTATCCCGTACTTGGATGATCTCCTGATAAAGGCGAGATCCAGGGACCAGTTGGTGCAAAACATTGCACTCTCCCTGACAGTTCTTCAACAACATGGTTGGCTCCTAAACTTGCCAAAATCGCAGTTGGTCCCAATGACGCGGTTGTTGTTTTTGGGAGTCATACTGTTAGGCGCCGGGGTCCGCTTGATGGTCTGCGCGGCCCGGCGCCTAGCAACTAGAGACGCCGTGCACGTACAGCCGCCGGCTCCCTAGCAACGCTAGACGCCGGGTGCGCTGAGCCGCACGGACCCTAGCAACGGGGACGCCACTGGCGGACCGCGTTCCCCGTTGCTAGGCTTTAGGAAATTAAGATATTCACCTGCTCTCTGGCCGTGCAGCAAGGCAGCTGCACGGCATTTATTCTAATCAGCCTTTAGCAGCTGATTGGAGGACTCCTTGTTAAATACACTCCCAGGGCTTCTCACAGACGCCGGTAATAGCTTCCTGCATGCTGCCTTTGTTTGCTGAGAGTCTGTTTCCAGTCCTGCTGTATCCGGTCATTCCAGTCCGCAGAAGTCCGGTATTCGGGAGTTGTCATCTCATCCCAAGAGGTCGTTTGGTTCCCTGGAGTCCTGACTGATCACCGTTTTATATCCAGTGGTGTTCGTGAGTTGCGGCTCTGCCGTGTGTTGCGGCTCAGCCGCTTTACCTTTTATATTTTGTGTTTGGAGCATTTGCGGAGGGTTCCGCTTCCACAAGTCCTCTCTGGTACTTGGCGGTGCCGGGTAGGAGAATTGGACAAGTGGATATTTTGGTTGTCCTTTTTCCTGGCGGTTTCTCCGCACATATTATAGTTTTGAGTTTGCTTAGCCCCTGGCCTGGTTGTTTAGTTAGAGGGCCTCTTGTTATCACCCTGTCTCAGGTTTCCCTTTGTCTCTCATTAAGACCGGGGGGCATCGAAGTTGGGCAGACATAATCCGCCCTTCAAACGCGGCTGCCAAGGGCTCAAGAAACCATAGTCTCGCAGGGGATTTCTGACAACATGGGTGAGACAACAGAGTTAGGGCGCCAGGGGCTATTTTCCTGTCCTGCTCCCTTCCCCAGCATTCCGTTCCAGTGCTCCAGTCCTTGCCATAAGATCTTCTCTGACCAGAGTGCTGGAATCATAACATTATTACCGGCCATACCAAAACTTAAAATTAAACGGGGTTTAATTTTTTCTCATTCAGTTTTGTGAGAGTTTATCGGCCTCATGAATCCAACAGGTTTAGGGCCAAATCCTGGTCAGCTCTTAGTCAGCCAGATTCAAGAACTTACTCAGATGGTTCAGGATCTTTTTCTTCGGGTGAAGTCGCAGGAAGATCTTTTGCGAGCTTCCCCAAGGGTAGTCCCTGAACCAAAGATGCATTTGCCTGACCGTTTTTCTGGTGATAGAAAAGAGTTTTTTAATTTTAAAGAATCCTGTAAACTTTATTTTCGTTTAAGACCGACTTCCTCGGGTACTGAATCTCAGCGGGTCGGGTTTATTATTTCTTTGCTCCAGGGGGATCCTCAGACCTGGGCATTTGGTTTAAGAGCAGAGGATCCGGCATTGTTGTCAATTGACGCTTTTTTTGAGTCTTTAGGGCTCTTGTATGATGACCCTGATAGAGAGGCGTCCGCTGAAAGTCAGTTGCGCGCTCTCAGACAGGGTAGAAATCCTGCAGAGGTTTATTGTACGGAGTTTCGCCGTTGGTCGAACGACTGTGGCTGGAATGACCCAGCCCTGCGCAGTCAGTTTCACCTCGGCTTATCAGAGTCTATAAAAGACAGTCTCCTTCAGTACCCCGCTCCTGAGACTCTCGATAAACTCATGGAGCTTTCTATTAAGATTGATCGTCGTCTCAGAGAGCGGAGGGCTGAAAAAGGAGCACCTGTAAGGTCAAGTCCGTGTGTATATTCCATTCCTGAAGACGTAGAGGAGACCATGCAGATGGGTCTCTCCCGGCTGTCTCCTGAAGAAAGAGCCAGAAGGCAAAATTCTGGTCTTTGTCTGTACTGTGGGGGTAAGGGACATTTTGCTCGTAATTGTCCAAACAAGTCGGGAAACGCTTTGACCAGGTGAATTGTGAGGGGGTTCACCTAGGTCTGCAGCTTATCTCCTCGAATAACTCCCTTTTAGTCCCAGTTAAAGTTTCCTTTGGCAGCCTCAGTTCTTTGGTGTCGGCTTTTGTTGACAGTGGAGCTGCAGGAAACTTTATGGATTTAACTTGGGCTAAGGCCTTAGGCATTCCTCAGTTACCTTTGGGTAGGTGTGTCACCATGCATGGCTTAGATGGGAGTCCGCTGTCTAATGGGATTATTTCTCTCCGTACACCCCCTGTACTACTTACAGTAGGAGCTCTACATTCCGAGAAAATCGAGTTCTTTCTTACACATTGCCCAGCAGTTCCAGTTGTTCTGGGTCACCCTTGGCTGGCCTTTCATAATCCCACCATTGATTGGCGGTCGGGGGAGATTTCACATTGGGGTACTTTTTGTGATAAGGAATGTATCACGTTTCCAGTCAGAGTAGCAGCTATCATTCCAGAACTCATTCCGGTGGAATACCAGGAGTTTGCTGATGTTTTCTCCAAAGGCAATGCGGACATTCTGCCTCCCCATCGGCCTTATGATTGTGCTATTGAGTTAATTTCTGGTGCCGCATTGCCAAAGGGAAGATTATATGCATTATCCGGGCCAGAAACTGCGGCTATGAATGATTATGTAAAGGAGAGCCTTGAGAAAGGATTTATTAGACCATCAAAATCTCCTTTAAGTGCAGGCTTCTTCTTTGTGGAGAAAAAGGATGGCTCGCTTAGACCTTGCATTGATTTTAGAGCCCTGAATAAGATCTCAGTTAAAAACACCTATCCTTTGCCGTTGATTTCTGTACTCTTTGATCAGTTACGTTCTGCTGTGATTTTTTCTAAAATTGACCTTAGAGGAGCGTACAACCTCATCCGAATTAAATCTGGAGATGAGTGGAAAACGGCCTTCAGTACTCAGTCGGGTCACTACGAATACCTGGTGATGCCGTTCGGCCTGTCCAATGCTCCGGCAGTTTTTCAAGACCTCATTAACGATGTGCTCCGTGACTTCCTAGGGAAATTCGTGGTCGTTTACTTAGACGACATCCTGATTTTTTCTAAATCAATGGAACAACATGTTACCCAGGTGCGTCTGGTTCTTCAAAATTTATGTGAGAATCATTTATATGCCAAGCTGGAGAAGTGTGAGTTTCATGTCACGGAAGTATCTTTTTTAGGGTACATAATTTTCCATGGAACCAAAGAAACTCCAGGCCATCCTTAGTTGGGCGCAACCCACCAATTTAAAAGCAATTAAGCGTTTTTTAGGGTTTGCGAATTATTATAGAAGGTTCATTCATTCTTTTTCTGACCTGGTTGCTCCCATTGTAGCTCTGACAAAGAAAGGAGCGGATCCTACCAACTGGTCGCGTGAAGCTGAGTTGTCCTTTCGGGCCTTGAAACAAGCCTTTGTCTCGGCTCCAGTCCTCAGACATCCTAATCCGGAATTGCCCTTTGTGGTGGAGGTTGATGCCTCGGAGGTTGGAGTGGGGGCTATCCTTTCTCAAAAGGATCCGGAGTCTCTGGAGTTACATCCTTGTGCCTTTATGTCCAGGAAATTCTCCTCCGCTGAATCCAACTATGACGTTGGTAATCGGGAGTTACTGGCGGTAAAATGGGCTTTCGAGGAGTGGAGGCATTGGCTGGAGGGAGCAAAACATACTATTTCGGTATTGACTGACCATAAGAACCTGCAATAGATTGAATCGGCTAAGCGGCTTAATGCCCGGCAGGCACGTTGGGCATTATTTTTTTTACGCGTTTCAAATTTATAATCACTTTCAGGCCTGGTTCCAAGAATACTAAGGCTGATGCCCTGTCACATAGCTTTCTTCCGGTTCACAATAACAATCCTGTTACCCCCATACTTCCATCTTCGGTCATCTGGGCGGGCCTCACACAAGATTTATTTACCCAGTTAAAACAGCTTCAACACCAAGCTCCTAGAATTACTCCTGCTGGTCGTCTTTACGTCCCTGAGTTTTTGAGAGTTACTGTTTTAACGGAATTCCATGATAACAAAGTTTCAGGGCATCCAGTAGTCTCTAAGACATTGGAGTTAGTCTCTCGCTCAGTATGGTGGCCTGGTCTTTCTAAAGACGTCAAGGAATTTGTTTATTCATGTCAGGTTTGTGCACAGCATAAGGTTCCCCGTTCCTTGCCCATCGGGCAACTTATGCCCTTAAATGTTCCTCTCAGGCCATGGTCTCATATTTCCATGGATTTTGTGGTTGACCTTCCCCTTTCAGCCGGATTCCGAGTCATATGGGTGGTAGTGGACCGTTTTAGTAAAATGGCTCATTTTATTGCTCTTCCCCGATTGCCTTCTGCCCAAGGGTTGGCAGTTTTGTTTCTCCGCCATGTATTCAGGCTTCATGGGTTGCCTACTGATATTGTTTCTGATCGGGGTCCACAATTCATCGCACAATTCTGGAAATGTTTTTGTGCCTCATTGAAGATGAAATTGTCGTTAACATCCGGTTACCACCCACAATCCAACGGGCAAACCGAACGAGTTAACCAATCATTGAAACAATATTTGCGCTTGTATTCAGCCAAACTCCAGAATGATTGGTCCGAGTTTCTTCCGTTGGCTGAATTTGCTTACAATAATTCTTGTCATTCCTCCACTAAAGAGTCTCCATTCTTTTCAGTTTTTGGTTTTCACCCCAGAGCTAATTCTTTTTTTCATCATTCCTCAGTCTCCTCGCTTACCTTAACCTCCCATCTCAGAGCCATTTGGAAAAAGGTGCACCTTGCTCTCAGAAAAGCGGCCTTTCGAGAGAAGAAATTTTCTGACAGGCTCCGACGTCCTTGCACTTTTAAGGTGGGAGATAGGGTGTGGTTGTCGACTCGCAACATCAGGCTTCGACAATCCTCAGCTAGACTGGGACCCAAATTTATTTGGCCATTTCTTATTATTAAAAGAGTCAACCCAGTTGCCTTTCGGTTACGTTTACCAAGATCTCTCAGGATTGGAAATACGTTTCATTGTTCCCTGTTGAAACAATACGTTTCTTCCAGTAGATTTCCTCGGAAGATCTCTCAGGGTAGATCTCCAGTGGATGTACAGGGACAACAGGAGTTCTTGGTAGAGAAGGTTCTCGATTCCAAATTGTCCCGGGATCGGCTGTATTTTCTGGTTCACTGGAAAGGCTATGGTCCGGAGGAAAGGTCTTGGGTCCTGGATAAGGATCTTCATGCCCCGAGGCTCAAGAGGGCATTTTTTCGGGAATTTCCTCAGAAACCTGGCTTTAGGGGTTCCTTGACCCCTCCTCAAGGGGGGGGTACTGTTAGGCGCCGGGGTCCGCTTGATGGTCTGCGCGGCCCGGCGCCTAGCAACTAGAGATGCCGTGCACGTACAGCCGCCGGCTCCCTAGCAACGCTAGACGCCGGGCGCGCTGAGCCGCACGGACCCTAGCAACGGGGACGCCACTGGTGGACCGCGTTCCCCGTTGCTAGGTTTTAGGAAATTAAGATATTCACCTGCTCTCTGGCCGTGCAGCAAGGCAGCTGCACAGCATTTATTCTAATCAGCCTTTAGCAGCTGATTGGAGGACTCCTTGTTAAATACACTCCCAGGGCTTCTCACAGATGCCGGTAATAGCTTCCTGCATGCTGCCTTTGTTTGCTGAGAGTCTGTTTCCAGTCCTGCTGTATCCGGTCATTCCAGTCCGCAGAAGTCCGGTATTCGGGAGTTGTCATCTCATCCCAAGAGGTCGTTTGGTTCCCTGGAGTCCTGACTGATCACCGTTTTATATCCAGTGGTGTTCGTGAGTTGCGGCTCTGCCGTGTGTTGCGGCTCAGCCGCTTTACCTTTTATATTTTGTGTTTGGAGCATTTGCGGAGGGTTCCGCTTCCACAAGTCCTCTCTGGTACTCGGCGGTGCCGGGTAGGAGAATTGGACAAGTGGATATTTTGGTTGTCCTTTTTCCTGGCGGTTTCTCCGCACATATTATAGTTTTGAGTTTGCTTAGCCCCTGGCCTGGTTGTTTAGTTAGAGGGCCTCTTGTTATCACCCTGTCTCGGGTTTCCCTTTGTCTCTCATTAAGACCGGGGGGCATCGAAGTTGGGCAGACATAATCCGCCCTTCAAACGCGGCTGCCAAGGGCTCAAGAAACCATAGTCTCGCAGGGGATTTCTGACAACACGGGTGAGACAACAGAGTTAGGGCGCCAGGGGCTATTTTCCTGTCCTGCTCCCTTCCCCAGCATTCCGTTCCAGTGCACCGGTCCTTGCCATAAGATCTTCTCTGACCAGAGTGCTGGAATCATAACACATACTGGACACAGAAGAGGTTTTCTTCCAGTGGAAAGGCTATGGAGATCCAGAGTCTGGTCAAACAAATTCTGAAACCAGCAAGAGTGTTAATCCATCAATGCATTCAGTTGCTGGGGAAGATGGTTGTGGCCTACGAGACCATTCAGTTTGGCAGGTTCCATGCCAGAGTGTTCCAGTGGGACCTGTTGGACAATTGGTCCGGATCCCACCTACACATGCACCGGAGGATAATCCTGTCTTCCAAGACCAGAATCTCACTCCATTGGTGGCTGCACAGTTCTCACCTCCTAGAGGGGCGATGGTTCGGGATCCAGGACTGGATCCTAGGGACCACAGATGCAACCCTCCGAGGCTGGGGAGCAGTCACACAGGGGGAAAACGTCCAAGGAAGATGGTCAAGTCAGGAAAGTTGTCTCCACATAAATGTTCTGGAGTTAAGGGCCATTTAATAACTGCAGACACAGTACACACTGGGACGAGTGCCCAGCATCCTCAACAGACTAAGAGAAAAGGATTTACCGGTAGGTATTAAAATCCTAGTTTCTCTAACGTCCTAGAGGATGCTGGGGACTCCGTAAGGACCATGGGGATAGTCGGGCTCCACAGAGTTCATGATCTTCACTGAGGTAGCGCACAGCACTGCAGCTGTGCGCCATTGCTCCCATACACCTCACATACTCCGGTCACTGTAAGGGTGCAGGGCGCAGGGGGGGCGCCCTGGGCAGCAATATAAACCTCTTTTTAGCAAAAATATAACATATATACAGCTGGGCACTGTATATATGTATGAGCCCCCACCAATTTTACAGTTTAAGCGGGACAGAAGCCCGCCGCCGAGGGGGCGGGGCTTCTCCCTCAGCACTCACCAGCGCCATTTTTTCTCCACAGCACCGCTGAGAGGAAGCTCCCCGGACTCTCCGCTGCTTATACCACGGTAGAGAAGAGGGTTGAAAAGAGAGGGGGCACATAATTCGGCGCAAATTACATACAGCAGCGCTACTGGACAAACATTAAGTTACTGTGTTATTCCTGGGTTATATAGCGCTGGGGAGTGTGCTGGCATACTCTCTCTCTGTCTCTCCAAAGGGCCTTGTGGGGAAACTGTCTTCAGAAAAAGTATTCCCTGTGTGTGTGGTGTGTCGGTACACGTGTGTCGACATGTCTGAGGAAGAAGGCTATATTAGAGAGGAGCGGGAGCAAATGAATGTGGTGTCTCCGCTGACACCTGATTGGATGGATATGTGGAATGTTTTAAATGCTAGTGTAAACTCATTGTACAAAAGATTAGACAAGGCTGAAGCTTTGGGACAGTCAGGGACTCAACCCATGCCTGATCCTATGTTGCAGGGACTGTCAGGGTCTCATAAGCGCCCACTATCCCAGATTGTTGACACAGATACCGACACGGATTCTGACTCCAGTGTCGATTACGATGATGCAAAGTTACAGCCAAAATTGGCAAAATCCATTCGATATATGATTATGGCAATAAAAGATGTTTTGCACATCACAGAGGAACCCCCTGTCCCTGACAAGAGGGTACATATGTACAAGGGAAAGTAACCTTTGAGGGGGTCACACGAGCTGAACGAGTTATGTGAAAAAGCTTGGGAATCTCCAGATAAAAGACTGCAGATTTCCAAAAGGATTCTTATGGCGTATCCTTTTCCATCAACGGATAGGTTACGATGGAAATCCTCCCGTAGGATGGACAAAGCATTAACACGCACAGCTACAGTTGGAAAATCAAATTTTTTACCTTATGTTCCCTCACAGCATAAGAAAGCTCCGCATTATCAAATGCAGTCCTTTCGGTCACAAAGAAACAAGAAAGTGCGAGGTGCGTCCTTTCTTGCCAGAGGTAGGGGCAGAGGAATAAAGCTGCACAACACAGCTAGTTCCCAGGAACAGAAGTCCTCCCCGGCCTCTACAAAATCTACCTCATGACGCTGGGGCTCCACTGGCAGAGTCCGGCCCATGTGATGTCATGCAGCTGCTCTGACCACGCCTCCTGTTTCTCCGTTGCCGACCCCATTTTGAAACCGTGCCCCCGCACCGCTCCATCTCCGACTTGGAAATGGAGTGTTGTTGACCCCCCTCCCCCTCCCCTTCACCGATTCACAGGCAGAGGTGATCGCATTATCTGCGGGGTGCCGCAGAAAATGCAGGCGGATGCGTATGCTCTTAGCAGTTTTTGCAGTTGGATTGCGATCCAACCTGAATCAGGCCCCATTACCTATCACAATGCACTGCGGGTAGTACAAAATGGGGTTAATATAGGAGAAAAAACCCCAGAGCTGTGCTCCTTAACTGTCCCTGGTGGCTAGTGGAGCGGCTGCCCAGTAATCAGTGTCCACGCCAGTGCGCACACGGCCCGCCCCCATCAGCGGCCTCGTGATCCCGGAGGGCGGTGTGTGTGTGACTGACCTTAGGAAGAAACCGGAGCCTCCGCTGCAGTGACCCAGCAACCGGGGCACGGGAGTATACTGCGCCACTGGGAGTGATGGAGCTGCAGTAAAGAGGTCTATTAGACCTAGCCTGCTGCAGCCCTTGTAGATTCTTATAAAAAAAGTTCTTCTTTTCTTGCCAAAATTAATAGCTAAGAATAGGCTGCCTGAGGAAGCCCCCTGTTAAGTGGCCTGCTACTGAAGGCACCAACTACAAACTGAGCTCCCTGTTCATGGAAGCGAGGTTATAGAGGAGGGGGCGCTGAGCATCTTGGGAACAGTCAAAAGCTTTGAGCCTGTTGGTGCCTCAGATCAAGATCCTACTCTGGTGTACATATACAATGTGAATCCTTGTGGAGTCCAGTGTACCCCACAGAATAATGAATGCGTCACACCCATTGGCAGCAACATTAGAATAGCTGCTGATGGGCACAATTGAGAAAGGAAGGGGGGAAAACATTTGAATCCAGCACATATATGTAATTTGAATATGTAATTTGTACCTTCCTACTTTAAAATGTAATGGATGAACCTCACCCTGTGAGAACTATCTTCATGATCAAGAGATCTCATATGCAAGATAAGTATGTGTTGGGATAGGGCTGTGGAGGGCGGCTGCTCGGGCACACCCCTGTCAAGTTAAGGAGATTCAACTGAGGAAGCACAAGGGAACTCTCATCTGGGAACAACAACTGCAGGGAGAACACATTTTCAGACGAATGTGGGAGGGCAGAAGGCTGCCTAATACTGAAGCACCCCCAAACAACAAACCAAATGCAACAACTACTGCAAGCATTCCTGGGGGAAGGCCTGCAGCAGATGGATTTGCATATAGTGATGTCATCCAAGCAGTGGGCATAGTTGGCTGCAACCCTCGTCTGCATATGAAAAGAGAAAAGGGTCACGCAGGGCATGGCGGCCTTTGTGGGGTTGCGCTTGGATGACCCCTAAATCGCTTTATACACCCCCACCCCCCATCAGTGTGGGCTCATGTTGGCCATGCCCCAGCCCCTGAAGCATTCAAGCTGATTTCTTGCAGCAGCTGGACCCAGAAACAGCTCCAGAGTTGCTCTAAAAGACAAGTAAAAGGGTATGAGCCCTGCAGCACCACCTGTAGTTTGCATACACACATATATAGGACAGCATCTCTTATATGCCCCAGGGTCAATAAAATAGTATCCTTATCTAGGGTATCCATCCCCACAGATAAGGTATCCGTCCATGCCGCTACAGCACTACACACCCAGGCCGACGCAATTGCCGGTCTGAGTAAGGTACCTGAATGTGTATAAATGGACTTCAGGGTAATCTCCTGTTTGCGGTCAGCAGACTCTTTGAGGGTAGCCGTATACTGGGACGGGAGGGCTACCTTCTTGGATAAGCGTGTTAATGCTTTGTCCACCCTAGGGGAGGATTCCCATCGTAACCTATCCATTGATGGGAAAGGATACGCCATAAGAATCCTTTTGGAAATCTGCAGTCTTTTATCTGGAGATTCCCAAGCTTTTTCACATAACTCGTTCAGCTCGTGTGACCCCCTCAAAGGTTACCTCAGGCTTTTTCACCTTGTACATATGTACCCTCTTGTCAGGGACAGGGGGTTCCTCTCTGATGTGCAAAACATCTTTTATTGCCATAATCATATATCGAATGGATTTTGCCAATTTTGGCTGTAACTTTGCATCATCGTAATCGACACTGGAGTCAGAGTCCGTGTCTGTATCTGTGTCAACAATCTGGGATAGTGGGCGCTTATGAGACCCTGACAGTCCCTGCAACATAGGATCAGGCATGGGTTGAGACCCTGACTGTCCCAAAGCTTCAGCCTTGTCTAATCTTTTGTGCAATGAGTTTACACTAGCATTTAAAACATTCCACATATCCATCCAATCAGCTGTCGGCGGAGACACCACATTCATTTGCTCCTGCTCCTCTCTAATATAGCCTTCTTCCTCAGACATGTCGACACATGTGTACCGACACACCACACACACAGGGAATGCTTTTTCTGAAGACAGTTTCCCCACAAGGCCCTTTGGAGAGACAGAGAGAGAGTATGCCAGCACACACCCCAGCGCTATATAACCCAGGAATACACAGTAACTTAATGTTTGCCCAGTAGTACTGCAGCATGTAATTTGCGCCAAATTATGTGCCCCCCCCCCCTCTTTTCAACTCTCTTGTCTACCGTGGTATAGGCAGGGGAGAGTCCGGGGAGCTTCCTCTCAGCGGTGCTGTGAAGAAAAAATGGCGCTGGTGAGTGCTGAGGGAGAAGCCCCGCACCCTCGGCGGCAGGCTTCTGTCCCGCTTAAACTGTAAAATTGGCGGGGGCTCATACATATATACAGTGCCCCGCTGTATATGTGTTATATTTTTGCCAAAAAGAGGTTTATATTGCTGCCCAGGGTGCCCCCCCCCCCCCCCCCTGCGCCCTGCACCCTTACAGTGACCGGAGTGTGTGAGGTGTATGGGAGCAATGGCGCACAGCTGCAGTGCTGTGCGTTACTTCAGTGAAGATCATGAAGTCTTCTGCCGCCTCTGAAGTCTTCTTTTCTTCTCATACTCACCCGGCTTCTATCTTCCGGCTCTGCAAGGGGGACGGAGGCGCGGCTCTGGGACGGACGGCGAGGGTGAGATCCTGCGTACCAATCCCTCTGGAGCTAATGGTGTCCAGTAGCCTAAGAAGCAGGACCTTGCAACTCAGAGAGTAGGGCTGCTTCTCTCCCCTCAGTCCCTCGATGAGGGAGTCTGTTGCCAGCAGTGCTCCCTGAAAATTAAAAACCTAACAAAATACTTTCTGTCAGAAAGCTCAGGAGAGCTCCTGAAAAGCACCCAGTCTCCACTGGGCACAGTATCAAACTGAGGTCTGGAGGAGGGGCATAGAGGGAGGAGCCAGTGCACACCCAGAACTAAAGTCTTTCTTAAAGTACCCATGTCTCCTGCGGAGCCTATCTATCCCCATGGTCCTTACGGAGTCCCCAGCATCCTCTAGGACGTTAGAGAAAATAGGATTTTAATACCTACCGGTAAATCCTTTTCTCTTAGTCCGTAGAGGATGCTGGGCACCCGTCCCAGTGCGTACTGTGTCTGCAGTTATTAAATGGCCCTTAACTCCAGAACATTTATGTGGAGAAAACTTTCCTGACTTGACCATCTTCCTTGGATGTTTTCCCCCTGTGTGACTGCTCCCCAGCCTCGGAGGGTTGCATCCATGGTCCCTAGGATCCAGTCCTGGATCCCGAACCATCGCCCCTCTAGGAGGTGAGAACTGTGCAGCCACCAATGGAGTAAGATTCTGGTCTTGGAAGACAGGATTATCCTCCGGTGCATGTGTAGGTGGGATCCGGACCACTTGTCCAACAGGTCCCACTGGAACACTCTGGCATGGAACCTGCCAAACTGAATGGCCTCGTAGGCCGCAACCATCTTCCCCAGCAACAGAATGCATTGATGGATTAACACTCTTGCTGGTTTCAGAATTTGTTTGACCAGACTCTGGAACTCCATAGCCTTTCCACTGGAAGAAAGCCTCTTCTGTGTCCAGTATGACTCCCAGAAACAACAACCGCGTCATTGGGACCAACTGCGATTTTGGCAAGTTTAGGAGCCAACCATGTTGTTGAAGAACTGTCAGGGAGAGTAGATGTTTTGCACCAACTGGTCCCTGGATCTCGCCTTTATCAGGAGATCATCCAAGTACGGCATAATTGTGACTCCTTGCTTGCGAAGGAGAACCATCATTTCCACCATCACCCTGGTGAAAATCCTCGGAGCCGTGGACAGACCAAACGGCAACGTCTGAAATTGGTAATGACAATCCAGAATTGCAAACCTTAGGTAGCTTGATGCAGTGGCTAAACGGGAACATGTAATTAGGCTTCCTTATGTCTACCAAAACCATGAAATCTCCTTCCTCCGGACTGGAGATCCCTACCCTGAGAGATTCCATCTTGAAATTGAATTTCTTCAGGTAGAAATTGAGGGATTTCAGATTTAAGATTGGTCTGACTGAGCCGTCCGGCTTCGGGAGCACGAAGAGGCTTGAATAAAAACCTTCTCCCTGCTGACTAAGGCCGATTTGAACAATCGGTGAGGGGGAACGTCTTGAAACCCCAGTTTGTACCCTTGTGACACTATTTGTAAAACCCACGAGTCCAGGTCCAAATTAATCCAGAACTGACTGAAGTGTTTTAGACGTGCCCCCACTGGTGTGGGCTCCTGCAAGAGAGCCCCAGCGTCATGCAGTGGATTTGGCAGAAGCAGAGGACGATCTCTGCTCCTGCGATCTTGAAGAGGCTACAGACCTCTTCCCTCTTCTCCTTCCTCTACCTGCAAAGAAAGGGGAATCTTAACTTCTTGCATATCTATTGGGACAAAATGACTGCGTTAGACAATGATGCGTCTTCATCCGTTGAGAGGGAACATAGGGCAAGAAGGTTGACTTACCTGCGGGAGCTGCCGAGATCAAATTAACTAGGCCGTTGCCAAACAAGGCTTCACCTTCATAGGGAAGAGACTCCCTTTCTTCTTGGAGTCAGCATCAGCATTCCCTTGGTGAATCCACAATGCCCTCCTATCCGAGACTGCCATGAAATTGGCCCGTGAACTCAAGAGTCCTATATCCCTTGCAGTCGTAAGTATGCTGCAGTGTCCTTGATATGATCCAACGTAAGGAGTATCCCATCTCTCCAAGATATCTATATCGGAAGACAAGGTATTCGACCAATTCTTGAATACTACTACTCACCCATGCGCATGTAATGGCAGGTCTAAGTAATGTACCCATGGTTACATAACTAGAAATAATGTAGCTTCCTGCATATGATCCGCTGGATTTGTGACAGGGCCCCGTGCAGAACAGGGGGTGACTCCCACTTTATTCTGTCCGCAGCAGGAAATGAATAAACAATCGGAAACCTTTTGGGGATTTGAAACCATCTTGTCGAGCTGGCCCAGACTTTCTCAAACAGAGATGGAGGAACGTTACATCAGCTTTCATTATATATCTATATATACATACATATAGACCCCTTTGTCAGGAACAGCAGGGTCCTCAGTGATGTTAATATGTCCTTAATATCCACAATCATGTACTGAATGCTCCTTGCCAATATTGGATCTAATCAGGAAATATTATGGTCGACATAGGAATCAGTATCCGAGTCAGTATCAGTGTGTAGTAACATTTTTGCGGGCCTGAGGGAAAAGAAGCATAGCCATGAACATCACATCTATTCTCTACGTCTGTGTCTGGGACACAGATTTATCCAACCTCACTCTGATATTATTGAAACTTTCACCCAGTCAGTTATTGGTGGTGCCAACAGGGCCACCATCATATGTCTGCATTCCTAATATAGTTTCCTCTTGGGAAAAACATTCAGCCACCGACATGTTGACACACATGTACCAAGTACCCACAGACACATCGGCTTATCGGGGATAGACCTACAGTAAATCTGTCAGAGGGACAGAGAGGATTTTTCAGCTCACAACCCAGCGCCAAAAGTACACAGTCTGGGAAATAATAAACTCTATAGTGATAGACTTGTAACGCTCTATAGATGTGCTGGTGAGGTGAGGAAGAAGCCCCGCCGCTGTAATGGCACGCTTCTGTCCCGCTCAGAAACAAATAATTAATTACGCTGGCGGGGTAAGGACAGTGCCCAGGCACTAATGTCCACTTTTGCCAGCCTTTTGTGAGGAATTTATGCTGCCCAGGGTGCCCCCCCCCCCCCCCACCCACATGCCCTGCACCCTGCAGTGCCTGTGTTTGTGTGGAAGCATGGCGCACAGCATTCCGCTCGCTGCATGGTACCTCAGAATGCCGTCACTGGAGAAGAAGTCTTCTGTTCTTCTGCTACTCGCCTGTCTTCTGACTTCTGGCTCTGTAAGGGGGTGATGGCAGGCTACGGGAGTGGGCATCTAGGCGTACCCAGCGATCAGCACCCTCAGGAGCTAATGGTGTCCTGTCAGCCAGAAGCAGAGCCATTGAACTCACTAGAAGTTGGTCATACTTCTCTCCCCTAAGTTCCACGAAGCAGGGAGACTGTTGCCAGCAGCCTCCCTGAAAATAAGAAAAACTAACATAAGTCTTTTTAGAGAAACTCAGTAGAGCTCCCCTGTAGTGCATCCAGTCTCACTGGGCACAATTCTAAAACTGGAGTCTGGAGGAGGGGCATAGAGGGAGGAGACAGTTCACACCCTTTGAAAGTCTTAAAGTGCCCATGTCTCCTGCGGATCCCGTCTATACCCCATGGTTCTTAATGTGATCCCAGCATCCTCTAGGACGTATGAGAAAACAAATAACGCACACACGAGGAGGAGAGAACAAAGGAAGCTATAAGGAGGGGAGGGGAGGGGAGGGGGGGGGGGGGGAGGTAATGTAGTAAAGGGATATTGGATAAACTACAACCTTATACATATTCATTAATGTACCAGTAGTTAGAAGTAGAAGAGCTCTAACAGAAACCACAAAGCTTATCTAAAGCCACACCACACTGGATATGCCCAATCTCATTTGATCTTTGAAGCAAAGCAGTATTGGACTTTGTTACTACCAAGCAGTCTCCCATCCATGTATTATCAGATTCTTTAGGTGTTTTTAAACTACCAACACCCTTTTCTTGGTACTGTACATTTAATTTTTACACATATTCTTTTATGTACCAGAAGTTAGAAGTAGAAGAGCTCTAACAGAAACCACGAGCTCATCTACAGCCACAGCACACTGGATTTGCCCAATCTCTCCTGATCATGGAAGCTGAGCAGTGTTGGTCCTGGTTTTAGTACTTGGATGGGAGACCACCAGGAAATACCAGGAGCTGTGTGTATTTTTACAATACCAACACCGTTCTCTTGATGCATTCCATTTTGAAACATTGGGGCAGATCTATTAAGCCTGGTGAACTGATAAAGTGCAAGGTGATAAAGTACCAGCCAGTCAGCTCCTAACTGTCATTTTTCAAACCCAGCCTGTGACATGGCAATTAGGAGCTGATTGGCTGGTACTTTATCACCATGCAAATTATCATTTCACCAGGTTTAATAAATCATCCGCTTATTCATTTATGTACGAGTAGTTAGAAGTAGAAGAACTCTAACAGAAACCACTAAGCTCATCTACAGCCACACCACACTGTATATGCCCAATATCACCTGATCTTAGGCCTGGTTTGTTCTTGGATGTGAGACCACCTGGGAATACCAGGTGCTGTAGGTAGTTTTATACTACCAACACCGTTCTCTTGATGCATTCTATTTTGAAACTTATTCATTGATGTAGAAGTTAGAAACAGCAAAAATCATCTACAGCCGCATCACACTGGATATGTCCAATCCAGTGGCGTAACTAGAAATTTTTCTCCCCCAAGCCAAAAAATTCTTCGGCGCCCCCCCCCCCCCCCCCCCTTCATGCTCCATAATTGGGAGCAAGAAAGGGATAAATATGCGCGCGCCTAAGGTGCGCGCGTCAAAAAAGGGGCGTGGTTTTGTTGGAGTGGGCGTGGTTTCGCATAAAGGGGCGTGGCATTGCAGGAAAAGACTACCTTATACCCCAGTTTTGCAACCTGCACGCCCATACGTTGGCCACCACAGGAAAGAAAAATAATCCTGATTCATGCCCCTTACATTATTTGTCATTTTTCCTCCTTATAGTAATGCCCAGTATACATTATGCCACATACTGCAATGGCCCTTAGACATTATGCCGCACACAATAATGCACGACACAATATGCACACACTGTAATGCCCCCGACACATTATGCCACACACCGTAATGTCTGTGACACATTATGCCACACACCGTAATGCCTGTGACACATTATGACAGGAATCGCAATGCCCGTTATACATTATGCTACACACTGCAATGCCCCTGATACATTATAGCACATACAATGTCTGTGACACATTATGACACACACCGCAATGTCCGTGATACATTATGCCACACACTGCAATGCCCGATACATTATAGCACATACAATGCCTGTGACACATTATGCCACACACTGCAATGACCTTGAGACATTATACCACAATGCCCGTGATATAGTATACCATACACCGTAATGCCTGTGACACATACCGCAATGCCCTGCCCGTTATACCCTATGCCACACATCGCAATGCCCGTTATGTATTATGCCACACTGCAATGACCCTGAGACATTATACCACATACCACAATGCCCGTGATATAGTATACCACACACCGTAATGCCTGACACATTATGACACACACCGCAATGTCCGTGATACATTATGCCACACACTGCAATGACCCTGAGACATTATACCACTTATCACAATGCCTGCGATATAGTATACCATACACCGTAATGCCTGCGACACATTATGACACACACCGCAATGTCCGTGATACATTATGCCACACACCGTAATGCCCATTACACATTAAGTCCTACAGTAAGGCTTCTAATTACTTTTCAATTACCTGCTCGTTGTCAGGGGTTTCATGCACTGGGTGTCATGCTCGTTGCCAGGGGTTTCATGCTCTTGGTTCCATGCACGGTGCCAGGGGTTTTCATGCTCAGGGTGTCATGCTCGTTGCCAGGGGTTTCATGCACTGGGTGTCATGCTCGTTGCCAGGTGTTTCATGCACTGGGTGTCATGCTCGTTGCCAGATGTTTCATGCACTGGGTGTCATGCTAGTTGCTAGGAGGTAGTCCTTGTTGCTAGGGCTGTGCTCCCAGTGCCACATATGTCCCCAGTGCCAGATATTCCCCCACGGTGCCAGGTACTTACATGCCCCAGTGCCAAATATAGTCGTCCCCCCCATGTGCCAGGTACACATATGCCCCCAGTGCCAGATATTCCCCCCCAGTGCCATATATGCCCCCAGTGCCAGATATTCCCCCCAGTGCCATATATGCCCCCCGTGCCATATATGCCCCCAGTGCCAGATACCCCCCCCCAGTGCCATATATGCCCCCAGTGCCAGATATTCCCCCCCAGTGCCATATATGCCCCAGTGCCAGATATCCCCCCCAGTGCCAGATATGCCCCCAGTGCCAGATATTCCCCCCAGTGCCAGAAATGCCCCAGTGCCAGATATTCCTCCCTCCCCCCCCCCGTGCCATATATGCCCCCAGTGCCAGATATTTACCCCCCCCCCGCCGTCGCTTTTTGGAGGGACACGGAGGGCACAGCTCGTCTCTCCTGTGTCCCTCCTGCTGCATCATCTCCAGCGGCCGCGGGTCTAATAGGGGGAAGTGCCGGTTCGTGAGCCAATTAGAGCTCACGGATGGCACTTCCCCCTATTAGACCCGCGGCCGCCGGAGATGATGCAGCAGGAGGGACACAGGGAGGCGCGCTGTGTGCCCTCCGTGTCCCTCCAAAAAGCGGCGGAGGGAAGGAGACTGCAGACTGACATGCGGACGCTCGTCCGCATGTCAGTCTGCTGTAAATCAGTGGCGCCCCCGCAGCCCCTCGCCCCCAAGCCACCGCGAGGACTGCGGGGGCAGTAGTTACGCCACTGGTCCAATCTCATCTGATGATGGAAGCTAAGCAGTGTTGTGCCTGGTTTGTTTTTGGATTTCAAGTCCTGACTTCTGGTTTGGCCACGGCACCTCGGATATTCACCAAGGTCATGGCCGTGATGACGACCCTTCACCATCAGAGAATCAGGATCCTGCCAAATCTGGACGACTTGCTGATCCTGGTGAACTCCCAAGAGGTTCTCCACAGTTATCTGGAACTGGCGGTCCAATTCCTAAAAGTCCACGGGTGGCTCATCAACTGAAAAAAGTCCTCGCTGGTCCCTGCTCGGAACATTGTGCACCTAGGGGCACTGCTGGACACACACAGCCAACAATTGTTTCTGTCTCCAGAGAAAGTCCTGAAAATTCAGGACAGTATCGTCCTCTCTCGCCCAAGAGTGTTGATACACACAGCGATGCAAGTACTAGACCTCATGGTGTCGGCTTTCGATATGGTAGAGTACGCTCAATTTCATTACCGCCCTCTGCAGAGGTTAATCCTCTCCAAGTGGGACGGCCTGCCTCATCGGATGATGTCTCAAATGATCTCCTTGACTCCGGAGGTTCGTCTGACACTGAGCTGGTGGCTACAGGACCAACAGTTGAGCAGGGGCCATCCCTTCTGGATCTCCAACTGTGTCCTCCTGACAATGGATGCCAGTCTTTTGGGCTGGGCCATGGTGTTGGAGCAACACTTTCTCCAGGGTCGGTGGACCAGGGAGGAATCTCTCCTCCTGATATACATTCTGGAATTGCAGGCAGTGTTCAATTAATTGACACTGGCCCTGCCTCTAGTACAGAACAGGCCTGTTCAAGTACAATCTGACAACGCCACCACGGTAGTGTACACAAATCATCAAGGCGGCACTCGAAACTGCATGGCAAAGCTGGAAGTATCAAAAATCCTCCGTTGGGTAGAAAGTCATCTGACAGCAATATCGGCAGTGTTCATTCCCGGAGTCCTCAACTAGGAAGCGGATTTCCTCAGTCGTCAGGACGTTCACGCTGGAGAGTGGAGAGGCCGCAGCAGAAATGTCTGCACTGGTGTCAGTAGGTGACTGAGGCAGGGATGACTGGGAGATAGTGGGTGACTGAAGCATGTATGAGTGGGAGATAGTGGGTGACTGAGGCCGGGGTGACTGGGAGATAGTGGGTGACAGGGAGATAGTGGGTTACTGAGGGAGGGGTGATAGGAAGGGGTTGGGTAAGTATGGGAAGAAAGTGGGTGACAGGTATAATAAATGACTAAGGCAGGGGTGATAGGGAGATAGTGGATGACTGTGGCAGGGGTGACAGGGACAGTAAGAGACTGAGGCAGGGGTGACAGGGATAGTGGCTGACTGAGGCAGGGGTGACTGGGAGATAGTGGGTGACTGAGGCAGGGTTGACAGGGATAGTGGGTGACTGAAGCAGGGGTGATAGGGTGACAGTGGGTGACTAAAGCAGGGGTGACTGGTATAGTGGGTGACTGAGGCAGGGATCGCAGATATAGTGGTTGACTGAGGCAGCGGTGACTGGGAGATAGTGGGTAACTGAGGCATGGGTGACAGGGAAAGTGTGTGACTCAGGCAGGGGTGATAGGGAGATAGTGGGCTGCATATCTCTGCCTCACTGCAGCAGCACATTCCTGCTTCAATGACAGCAGCACATCCCTACCTCACTTATAGCAGCACATCCCTGCCTCGCTGACAGCAGCACATCCCTGCCTCGCTGACAGCAGCACATCCCTGCCTCGCTGACAGCAGCACATCCCTGCTTCACTGACAGCAGCACATCCCTGCTTCGCTGACAGCAGCACATCCCTGCTTCGCTGACAGCAGCACATCCCTGCCTCGCTGACAGCAGCACATCCCTGTCTCGCTGACAGCAGCACAGCACTGCTTCGCTGACAGCAGCACATCACTGCTTCACTACCAGCAGCACATCCCTGCCTCACTGGCAGCAGCACATCCCTGCCTTACTGACAGCTGTATATAGGGCCTAATTCAGACCTGATCCCTGCTGTGCATATTCACACAACAGGAGATCAGGTCTGAAGTGCGTGTGTGCTGGTGCCGCAGTGCACCGGCACATGCCAGAGATGCGATCAGCATCTCTGCCCAGTGAGCGCCTCTGCCTGTTTGACAGGCAGAGGCGGTCACTGGGCAGGAGGAGTCGGGCCAGCGGCGTTGTGCCGCCATTTTGGGGGCACAGTCAGGACAACGCAGACATGACCGGACCGTATGGGGGCGGGCCGTGACGGCTGCGTGACCCGGACAGCAACGGGCCTTATTTACTAAAATCTCAGATAAATTTTATGGCATTTATGTGCAGTCTAGTTTGCACAGTTGATAGAGTGTTGATCTTGCACTATCAATGTAAGCCTCACATAGGTTTGATACACATGTAAGTTTGTTTTTATTTTACTACATTGTGGTTTGTGGCTCTATACCATGTAATGCATGTCTTTTAACAGTAGTCAAGTCTTCCAATGTGCTTGTTAGTGAAACCCAATAGATAGCTTTATTTTATTTTGTTTCTTCAAATATTGAATGCATATGTCTTATAACTTTTTTTTTTTTCAATATACAGGTTGAGTATCTGTATATACATTTTTATTATAAGATTTTCAATGACACAAGTACATCCAAGTTGCAGATTATGGATTGTGAAGGACAAATCAACCATATAAACAATTTAAGCAATTTAAATTGCATGCAGGTAGTAGAATATCAAACTCCTTGGATGAGAGTTGGTCGTAATAAACTAGGATAGAAAAGAATAAAGTAGAAAATAAGATTTTAAACCTACCGGTAAATCTTTTTCTCGTAGTCCGTAGAGGATGCTGGGGACTCCGTAAGGACCATGGGGATAGACGGGCTCCACAGGAGACATGGGCACTTTAAGAAAGACTTTAGTTCTGGGTGTGCACTGGCTCCTCCCTCTATGCCACAGTTAGAGAAACTGTGCCCAGAGGAGACGGACAGTATGAGGAAAGGATTTTGTTAATCCAGGGCAAGATTCATACCAGCCACACCAATCACACCGTATAACTTGTGATAAACTACCCAGTTATCAGTATGAAAAAACAACATAGCATCAGTGCAGGACCGATGCAACTATAACATAACCCTTATTGAAGCAATAACTATATACAAGTATTGCAGAAGTAGTCCGCACTTGGGACGGGCGCCCAGCATCCTCTACGGACTACGAGAAAAAGATTTACCAGTAGGTTTAAAATCTTATTTTCTCTAACGTCCTAGAGGATGCTGGGGACTCCGTAAGGACCATGGGGATTATACCAATGCTCCAAAACGGGCGGGAGAGTGCGGATGACTCTGCAGCACCGATTGAGCAAACATGAGTTCCTCCTCAGCCAGGGTATCAAACTTATAGTATTTTGCAAAGGTGCGTGAACCCGACCAAGTAGCAGCTTGACACAGCTGTAGTGCCGAGACCCCTCGGGCAGCCGCCCAAGAAGAGCCCACTTTCCTCGTGGAATGGGCCTTGACCGATTTCAGTAACTGCAATCCAGCCATAGAATGCGCTTGCTGAATCGTGTTACAAATCCGGCGAGCAATAGCCTGCTTTGAAGCAGGGGCACCAATCTTGTTGGTTGCATACAGGACAAACAGCGCTTCAGTTTTCCTGACTCTAGCCGTCCTGGCCACGTAAATTTTCAAAGCCCTAACCACATCAAGTAACTCGGAATCCTCCAAGTCACGCGTAGCCACAGGCACCACAATAGGTTGGTTCATATGAAAAGATGAGACCACTTTTGGTAGGAATTGAGGACGGGTCTGCAATTCCGCTCTATCCACATGGAATACCAAATATGGGCTTTTATGTGACAAAGCCGCTAATTCCGACACTCGCCTAGCCGAAGCCAAGGCTAATAACATGACCACCTTCCATGTGAGATATTTTAACTCCACTGTTTTAAGTGGTTCAAACCAGTGTAATTTTAGAAAACTTAACACCACGTTAAGGTCCCAAGGTGCCACCGGAGGCACAAAAGGAGGCTGAATATGCAGCACTCCTTTTACAAAAGTCTGAACTTCTGGAAGAGAAGCCAATTCTTTTTGAAAGAAAATGGATAAGGCCGAAATCTGGACCTTAATAGAGCCTAATTTTAGGCCCAAATTCACTCCAGTTTGTAGGAAGTGAAGGAAATGGCCCAGATGGAATTCTTCCGTAGGAGCATTCCTGGCCTCACACCAAGAAACATAATTTCGCCATATACGGTGTAATGTTTTAACGTTACATCCTTCCTAGCCTTTATCAGCGTAGGGATGACCTCAACCGGAATGCTAGGATCCGGCATTCAACCGCCATGCCGTCAAACGCAGCCGCGGTAAGTCTTGGAACAGACAGGGCCCCTGATGCAACAGGTCCTGTCTTAGAGGGAGAGGCCACAGATCTTCTGTGAGCATTTCCTGCAGATCCGGATACCAGGTCCTCCGTGGCCAATCTGGAACAATGAGGATTGTTCTCACTCCTCTTTGTCTTATTATCCTCAACACCTTGGGTATGAGAGGAAGAGGAGGAAATACCGACCGGAACACCCACGGTGTCACTAGGGCGTCTACAGCTACTGCCTGAGGGTCTCTTGACCTTGCGCAATACCTCTGTAGCTTTTTGTTGAGCCGGGACGGCATCATGTCTATCTGTGGCAGTTCCCACCGACTTGTAATCTGTGCAAAGACTTCCTGATGAAGTCCCCACTCTCCCGGATGTAGGTCGTGTCTGCTGAGGATGTCTGCTTCCCAGTTGTCCACTCCCGGAATGAACACTGCTGACAGTGCGCTTGCGTGATTCTCCACCCAGCGAAGAATTCTGGTGGCTTGTGCCATCGCCACTCTGCTTCTTGTGCCGCCTTGGCGGTTTACATGAGCCACTGCGGTGACGTTGCCTGACTGGATCAGAACCGGTTGGTCGCAAAGTAAGGTCTCCGCTTGACGTAGGGCATTGTATATGGCCCTTAGTTCCAGGATGTTGATGTGAAGACAAGTCTCTTGACTTGACCAAAGACCTTGGAAATTTCTTCCCTGTGTGACTGCTCCCCAACCTTGGAGGCTTGCGTCTGTGGTCACCAGGATCCAGCCCTGAATGCTGAATCTGCATCTCTCGAGAAGGTGAGCACTCTGCAGCCACCACAAGAGTGATACCCTGACCCTGGGGGACAGGGTGATCAACCAATGCATCTGTAAATGTGACCCGGACCACTTGTCCAGTAGGTCCCATTGGAAAGTCCTCGCATGGAACCTGCCGAATGGAATGGCCTCGTATGATGCCACCATCTTTCCCAGGACTCGAGTGCAGTGATGCACTGACACCTGTTTTGGTTTCAATAGGTTCCTGACAAGAGTCATGAGTTCCTGGGCCTTTTCTATCAGGAGATAAACCTTCTTCTGGTCTGTGTCCAGAATCATGCCCAAGAAAGACAGACGAGTAGTAGGAATCAACTGCGACTTCGGGAAATTGAGAATCCAGCCGTGTTGCTGTAACACTTTCAGTGAAAGTGATACGCTGTTCAGCAACTGCTCTCTTGATCTCGCTTTTATGAGATCGCCCAAGTACGGGATAATTGTGACACCTTGCTTGCACAGGAGCACCATCATTTCCGCCATTACCTTGGTGAAAATTCTCAGGGCCATGGAGAGACCAAACAGCAACGTCTGAAATTGGCAATGACAGTCCTGTACCGCAAATCTGAGTTACGCCTGATGAGGTGGATAAATGGGGACATGAAGGTATGCATCCTGTACACAAATGCGGACAACAGGTGTCAAGCCGTGTGTTGCCTTTGTCAAGCTGTAATAAGTAGGGATAAGGACGTTAACCACCTCGGAACATCCTCCCTTATACGTCACCTGCAGCGCATTCATCATAAGTCAGTGACAAGTTCAAAAACTTTGGATGACAGCGGAAGCAGTCCACTAACCACTAAATCCCTTCCTCTTGTAACCAAGCTCCTGCAAACCACACCACCAACTCCCTCAGTGTCAATTTCCTCCTTAGACAGGAGAGCCAATAGTCCTGCAGGCCATGTCACTGGCAAGTCTGACGAGTCCTCTCCTGCCTGGGATTCCTCCGATGCATCCTTGAGTGTAACGCCTACTGCTGCTGGCGCTGCTGTTGTTGCTGCTGGGAGTCGATCATCATCCCAGAGGGGAAGTCGGAAGACCACTTGTACTTCTTCCAGTAAGCAATTGACTGTCCAACAGTCCTTTGCGAGGAAGATGAAATATCACAGCAGTCATCCTGCTGCAAAGCGGATAACTCAGGTCTGGGTGGTGAAAAACGTGGTTCCGGTATCCATCGTTAATTTAGAGGCAACTAGAGACTTGATTGAGGTACTGTGTCCACGGTACCAAATACCCTCTAGGTTCCATTTCTCTAGGCAGGCGATACCGAAAATGTACACAGACCTCAGAAAAAGAGTCACCAGTGTCCTAAAAAATGCAGTTGTACCCAATGTCCACTTGTCTGTGGTTAAGTGGAGCAGGGCAGACTCAGGACTATATGACTGTGACAGCCCACTGGGTAGATGTATTGCCTCCCGCAGCAAGAACAGCAGCGGCGGCACCAGTAGCAGCATCTCGCAATTGACAACTCGTTCCTAGGCAGGCTACGCTTTGTATCACCGCTTTCCATAAGAGGCACACAGCTGACAACCTCTTACGGAAACTGAGGAACATCATCGCAGAATGGCTTACCCCAATTGAACTCTCCTGGGGATTTGTGACATCGGACAACGCCACCAATATTGTGCGTGCATTACATCTGGGCAAATTCCAGCACGTCCCATGTTTTGCACATACATTGAACTTGGTGGTGCAGAATTATTTAAAAAACGACAGGGGCGTGCAAGAGATGCTGTCGGTGGCCCGAAGAATTGCGGGCCACTTTCTGCCTTCAGCCACCGCATGCCGAAGACTGGAGCACCACCAAACATTCCTGAACCTGCCCTGCCATCATCTAAAGCAAGAGGTGGTAACGAGGTGGAATTCAACCCTCTATATGCTTCAGAGGATGGAGGAGCAGCAAAAGGCCATTCAAGCCTATACATCTGCCCACGATATAGGCAAAGGAGGGGGAATGCACCAGACTCAAGCGCAGTGGAGAATGATTTCAACGTTGTGCAAGGTTCTGCAACCCTTTGAACTTTCCACACGTGAAGTCAGTTCAGACACTGCCAGCCTGAGTCAGGTCATTCCCCTCATCAGGCTTTTGCAGAAGAAGCTGGAGACATTGAAGGAGGAGCTAAAACAGAGCGATTCAACTAGGCATGTGGGACTTGTGGATGGAGCCCTTAATTTGCTTAACCAGGATTCAATCTGTTGAAATCAGAGCACTACATTTTGGCCGCCGTGCTCGATCCTAGATTTAAAACCTACATTGTATCTCTCTTTCCGGCAGACACAAGTCTGCAGAGGTTCAAAGACCTGCTGGTGAGAAAATTGCCAAGTCAAGCGGAACGTGACCCGTCAACAGCTCCTCCTTCACATTCTCCCGCAACTGGGGGTGCGAGGAAAAGGCTAAGAATTCCGAGCCCACCCGCTGGCGGTGATGCAGGGCAGTCTGGAGTGAGTGCTAACATCTGGTCCAGACTGAAGGACCTGGCAACGATTACTGACATGTCGTCTACTGTCACTGCATATGATTCTGTCACCTTTGAAAGAATGGTGGAGAAAAAGAGGCAATTTGGAGGCCCTTGCACAAACTGGCTTTATTCTACCTAAGTTGCCCTCCCTCCAGTGTGTACTCCGAAAGAGTGTTTAGTGCGGCCGCTCACCTTGTCAGCAATCGGCGTACAAGGTTACTTCCAGAAAATGTGGAGAAGATGATGATCATCAAAATTAATTATAATCAATTCCTCCGTGGAGACATTCACCAGCAATTGCCTCCAGAAAGTACACAGGGATCTGAGATGGTGGATTCCAGTGGGGACAAATTAATAATCTGTGAGGAGGGGGATGTACACAGTGAAAGGGGTGAGGAATCGGAGGATGATGAGGTGGACATCTTGCCTCTGTAGAGCCAGTTTGTGCAAGGAGAGATTGATTGATTCTTTTTTGGTGGGGGCCCAAACCAACCAGTCATTTCAGTCAGTCGTGTGGCAGACCCTGTCGCTGAAATGATGGGTTCGTCAATGTTTTTCTTTTCAATCTAAACCCCTGCAGTTTTCTGTAAGCATCTGCTTCGCTATGATGATCAACAAGTCACAAGGGAAAACACTCAGGGCTGGAGGCGTAGATCTTAGGACCAGCTGCTACAAGCATGGCAGAGGTGTCACTATCACTGGTGACACCCAGAGAGGCGGCGAGGGAGATTGTAATGCAGTGCGCGCAGATAAGCAGCGCAATGGTAAAAAGGAGGCATGGTCTCATAGGTAGGGGCGTGGCCTGAATCACCATTTTGTTGCTGCGGGTATCCCGGGGGTTGGGGGCTGTACCCGGGGACTAGTGTGTGAGTGGTGCTGGCTCCTGCACAGTGACAGAAACTGGGTGTTGCACGTAATGTCACAGTGAAACACCCATATTCTGTCACTGAAGAATAGCCGGCACTTTGGTGTCACCCCACTTGGCGGGTGACACTCGGGTGTGTGCCGCAACCCCGTTGTGATGCCACTGACCCATGGGAAGCTTTACGTGGCTTACCCATGTGTTAGTAGCCCCAAGCATCTTTTGTGTTAGTCCCTGAAGAAAAACTTCAAATATTGTTTACAATTTTGTAATCAATGGCCTAATTCAGTAAGGATTGCAAATTCTGCTAAGTAACAGAATTTGCAATCCTTTGGTTCGCATGCTGGGGCCACCCATCACAGGGCATGGCCACCCAGCATGCCGCCTCCCTTCTTGACCACGCTGAAATTGCAGTCTCAGTGCAGTTCAGCGTGATCATAAAAAATGGGTTAGCCTCCTGTTGGTGCAGACTGTACGTGTGCGCAGGAAGCCGCCACCATTTTTGTGATCGCAACGGCTGCATGTGATGTCATGCAGCCGCTCTGACCACGCCTCCTGTTTCTCCGTTGAAGCCCTGCCCCCGCACCGCTCCATCTCCGACTTTGAAATGGAGTGTTGCTGACCCCCCCCCCCCGCACCGATTGACAGTCACAGAAAATGCAGGCGCATGCGTATGCTCTTAGCAATTTTTGCAGTTGGATTGCCTATTGTGATTGCAATCCAACCTGAATCAGGCTCTATTACCTATCACAATGCACTGCAGGTAGTACAAAATGGGGTTAATATAGGAGAAAACCCCCCAGAGCTGTGCTCCTTAACTGTCCCTGGTGGCTAGTGGAGCGGCTGCCCAGTAATCAGTGTCCACGCCAGTGCGCACACGGCCCGCCCCCTACAGCCATGCTGGATCACGGTATAGTGTGGGCACAGAAGCCCCTTACCTCCCTTTCATCAGCGGCCTCGTGATCCCGGAGGGCGGTGTGTGTGTGACTGACCTTAGGAAGAAACCGGAGCCTCCGCTGCAGTGACCCAGCAACCAGGGCACGGGAGTATACTGCGCCGCTGGGAGTGATGGAGCTGCAGTAAAGATGTCTATTAGACCTAGCCTGCTGCAGCCCTTGTACATTCTTATAGGTGATATTTAAGTAGACAAGTCAAAATTTCAAACCCCCTCTTATGGTGTAGGGTACATGGCCTTCTCTGAAGTAATCAGAGTAAGATTTGATTCAGTTATTTTATAAAAAAACAGCTAGGAAGCACAATTTAGCAGTGGGTTGCAGAGAAAAAAAATATGCTGGCAGAAAAATCCAATCGAGTGATTAAACAGCTCTTCATTTTCTGGCTTTATTTTTATGCTAACAAATTTGTTCTCTGAAAAGTGTCCACAAAGCCAAGTCTCTGATTAACACCTTTGTAAGGATGGTTTTTCACCTATTACTAAATTAAACTTGCTTCATTGGAAAGGCAGCAAGATGCATCCTCATTTCAATGTCTACTGAAATAATACAAGTTGACACCAGGAAACATTAACGCCACTGCTTCCTTGCTGCTTTCTCATGTGGAAGTCTGTTTAATGTGAAAACAAGGTGATATCTAATTAGCACACAGGTAAGGAATTAAGAAAATCTTTATTTAAGGGTGAAGATGTTTCTCACAAATTTGTTGACCCAATGCATCATTGAAATTCAAGCTGGAAAGATGATTTTAATATATCACTTGTACATTTTGTATTGCTCTTCTGATGACAATGTAGTTTGTTTTTGTCAATTACCATTTTAATAATAGGGTAAAGAAAATGAAGTGGATTTTTGAAAGAAAACAATACTGTCAATATACTATTAAAACAAATTAAAATGGTAAAAGTTATTGTACTTTAAGTAAAAATAAAAGAGCCAAAATATCAATCCCAGTTTTGGATTACTTTAATTAACAAAAAAAAAATGCATATAGCAGAGGATAGTTTCAATCTGCCTACCTCTGGGTTATGGGCCCAGCATGCTTCCATTGCTGTACTCTGCTGCACATGTAAGTGCAAGAGATCCTGAAGCACTCACTCATCATGGGAAAGTACCAATGTGTTTCTTCGTTGGTTGATAGAAGAAACATCTTACAAAAACGCTCCAGATTATTGACTTTTTTAAGTTTTTCTAGGAAACGTTTTAGATGAATGCTTATTAGCATTTGTCAGTATGTACTTTTTCAAAGTGTCTCTGTGGCGCAATCAGTTAGTGTGTACGGCTATTAACCAAAAGGTTGGTGGTTCAATCCCACCCAGGGACGTAATTGACCTTGTTATCAGATTTTGGTGATCTTTAAGTAGACAAGTCAAATTTCATACCCCCTGTTATGGTGTAGGGTACCTGGCCTTCTCTGATGTAATCAGAGTTAGATTTGATTCAGTGATTTTATAAAAACATCTAGGAAGCACAATTTAGCAGTGGGTTGCAGAGAAAAAGAAATATGCTGGCAAAAAAATCAAATTGCGTGATTAAACAGCTCTTCATTTTCTGGCTTTATTTTTATGCTAACAAATTTGTTCTCTGAAAAGTGTCCACAAAGCCAAGTCTCTGATTAACACCTTTGTAGGGATGGTTTTTCACCTATTACTAAATTAAACTTGCTTCATTGGAAAGGCAGCAAGATGTATCCTCATTTCAATGTCTACTGAAATAATACAGGTTGACACCAGGAAACATTAACGCCACTGCATCCTTGCTGCTTTCTCATGTGGAAGTCTGTTTAATGTGAAAACAAGGTGATATCTAATTAGCACACAGGTAAGGAATTAAGAAAATCTTTATTTAAGGGTGAAGATGTTTCTCACAAAATCGTTGCCCCAATGCATCATTGAAATTCAAGCTGGAAAGATGATTTTAATATATCACTTGTACATTTTGTATTGCTCTTCTGGTGACAATGTAGTTTGTTTTTGTCAATTACCATTTTAATAATAGGGTAAAGAAAATGAAGAGGATTTTTGAAAGAAAACAATACTGTCAATATACTATTAAAACAAATTAAAATGGTAAAAGTTATTGTACTTTAAGTAAAAATAAAAGAGACAAAATATCAATCCCAGTTTTGGATTACTTTAATTAACAAAAAAAAATGCATATAGCAGAGGACAGTTTCAATCTGCCTACCTCTGGGTTATGGGCCCAGCATGCTTCCATTGCAGTACTCTGCTGCACATGTAAGTGCAAGAGATCCTGAAGCACTCACTCATCATGGGAAAGTACCAATGTGTTTCTTCACTGGTTGATGGAAGAAACATCTTACAAAAACTCTCCAGATTATTGACTTTTTAAAGTTTTTCTAGGAAACGTTTTAGATGAATGCTTAGTAGCCTTTGTCAGTATGGACTTTTGCAAAGTGTCTCTGTGGCGCAATCAGTTAGTATGTACGGCTATTAACCATAAGGTTGGTGGTTCAATCCCACCCAGGGACCTAATTTTCCTTGTTATCAGATTTTGGTGATCTTTAAGTAGACAAGTCAAAATTTCAAACCCCCTGTTACGGTGTAGGGTACCTGGCCTTCTCTGATGTAATCAGAGTTAGATTTGATTCAGTGATTTTATAAAAACAGCTAGGAAGCACAATTTAGCAGTGGGTTGCAGAGAAAAAAATATGCTGGCAGTAAAATCCAATTGAGTGATTAAACAGCTCTTCATTTTCTGGCTTTATTTTTATGCTAACAAATTTGTTCTCTGAAAAGTGTCCACAAAGCCAAGTCTCTGATTAACACCTTTGTAAGGATGGTTTTTCACCTATTACTAAATTAAACTTGCTTCATTGGAAAGGCAGCAAGATGCATCCTCATTTCAATGTCTACTGAAATAATACAAGTTGACACCAGGAAACATTAACGCCACTGCATCCTTGCTGCTTTCTCATGTGGAAGTCTGTTTAATATGAAAACAAGGTGATATCTAATTAGCACACAGATAAGGAATTAAGAAAATCTTTATTTAAGGGTGAAGATGTTTCTCACAAAATCGTTGCCCCAATGCATCATTGAAATTCAAGCTGGAAATATGATTTTAATATATCACTTGTACATTTTGTATTGCTCTTCTGGTGACAATGTAGTTTGTTTTTGTCAATTACCATTTTAATAATAGGGTAAAGAAAATGAAGTGGATTTTTGAAAGAAAACAATACTGTCAATATACTATTAAAACAAATTAAAATGGTAAAAGTTGTTGTACTTTAAGTAAAAATAAAAGAGCCAAAATATCAATCCCAGTTTTGGATTACTTTAATTAACAAAAAAAAAATGCATATAGCAGAAGATAGTTTCAATCTGCCTACCTCTGGGTTATGGGCCCAGCATGCTTCCATTGCTGTACTCTGCTGCACATGTAAGTGCAAGAGATCCTGAAGCACTCACTCATCATGGGAAAGTACCAATGTGTTTCTTCGTTGGTTGATGGAAGAAACATCTTACAAAAACTCTCCAGATTATTGACTTTTTAAAGTTTTTCTAGGAAACGTTTTAGATGAATGCTTATTAGCCTTTGTCAGTATGTACTTTTGCAAAGTGTCTCTGTGGCGCAATCAGTTAGTATGTACGGCTATTAACCAAAAGGTTGGTGGTTCAATCCCACCCAGGGACGTAATTGACCTTGTTATCAGATTTTGGTGATCTTTAAGTAGACAAGTCAAAATTTCAAACCCCCTGTTATGGTGTAGGGTACCTGGCCTTCTCTGATGTAATCAGAGTTAGATTTGATTCAGTGATTTTATAAAAACAGCTAGGAAGCACAATTTAGCAGTGGTTTGCAGAGAAAAAAAATATGCTGGCAGAAAAATCCAATTGAGTGATTAAACAGCTCTTTATTTTCTGGCTTTATTTTTATGCTAACAAATTTGTTCTCTGAAAAGTGTCCACAAAGCCAAGTCTCTGATTAACACCTTTGTAAGGATGGTTTTTCACCTATTACTAAATTAAACTTGCTTCATTGGAAAGGCAGCAAGATGCATCCTCATTTCAATGTCTACTGAAATAATACAGGTTGACACCAGGAAACATTAACGCCACTGCATCCTTGCTGCTTTCTCATGTGGAAGTCTGTTTAATGTGAAAACAAGGTGATATCTAATTAGCACACAGGTAAGGAATTAAGAAAATCTTTATTTAAGGGTGAAGATGTTTCTCACAAAATCGTTGCCCCGATGCATCATTGAAATTCAAGCTGGAAAGATGATTTTAATATATCACTTGTACATTTTGTATTGCTCTTCTGGTGACAATGTAGTTTGTTTTTGTCAATTACCATTTTAATAATAGGGTAAAGAAAATTAAGTGGATTTTTGAAAGAAAACAATACTGTCAATATACTATTAAAACAAATTAAAATGGTAAAAGTTATTGTACTTTAAGTAAAAATAAAAGAGCCAAAATATCAATCCCAGTTTTGGATTACTTTAATTAACAAACAAAAAAATGCATATAGCAGAGGATAGTTTCAATCTGCCTACCTCTGGGTTATGGGCCCAGCATGCTTCCATTGCTGTACTCTGCTGCACATGTAAGTGCAAGAGATCCTGAAGCACTCACTCATCATGGGAAAGTACCAATGTGTTTCTTCGTTGGTTGATAGAAGAAACATCTTACAAAAACTCTCCAGATTATTGACTTTTTTAAGTTTTTCTAGGAAACGTTTTAGATGAATGCTTATTAGCATTTGTCAGTATGTACTTTTGCAAAGTGTCTCTGTGGCGCAATCAGTTAGTGTGTACGGCAATTAACCAAAAGGTTGGTGGTTCAATCCCACCCAGGGACGTAATTGACCTTGTTATCAGATTTTGGTGATCTTTAAGTAGACAAGTCAAATTTCATACCCCCTGTTATGGTGTAGGGTACCTGGCCTTCTCTGATGTAATCAGAGTTAGATTTGATTCAGTGATTTTATAAAAACATCTAGGAAGCACAATTTAGCAGTGGGTTGCAGAGAAAAAGAAATATGCTGGCAAAAAAATCAAATTGCGTGATTAAACAGCTCTTCATTTTCTGGCTTTATTTTTATGCTAACAAATTTGTTCTCTGAAAAGTGTCCACAAAGCCAAGTCTCTGATTAACACCTTTGTAGGGATGGTTTTTCACCTATTACTAAATTAAACTTGCTTCATTGGAAAGGCAGCAAGATGTATCCTCATTTCAATGTCTACTGAAATAATACAGGTTGACACCAGGAAACATTAACGCCACTGCATCCTTGCTGCTTTCTCATGTGGAAGTCTGTTTAATGTTAAAACAAGGTGATATCTAATTAGCACACAGATAAGGAATTAAGAAAATCTTTATTTAAGGGTGAAGACGTTTCTCACAAAATTGTTGACCCAATGCATCATTGAAATTCAAGCTGGAAAGATGATTTTAATATATCACTTGTACATTTTGTATTGCTCTTCTGGTGACAATGTAGTTTGTTTTTGTCAATTACCATTTTAATAATAGGGTAAAGAAAATGAAGTGGATTTTTGAAAGAAAACAATACTGTCAATATACTATTAAAACAAATTAAAATGGTAAAAGTTATTGTACTTTAAGTAAAAATAAAAGAGACAAAATATCAATCCCAGTTTTGGATTACTTTAATTAACAAAAAAAAATGCATATAGCAGAGGATAGTTTCAATCTGCCTACCTCTGGGTTATGGGCCCAGCATGCTTCCATTGCAGTACTCTGCTGCACATGTAAGTGCAAGAGATCCTGAAGCACTCACTCATCATGGGAAAGTACCAATGTGTTTCTTCGTTGGTTGATGGAAGAAACATCTTACTAAAACTCTCCAGATTATTGACTTTTTAAAGTTTTTCTAGGAAACGTTTTAGATGAATGCTTATTAGCCTTTGTCAGTATGGACTTTTGCAAAGTGTCTCTGTGGCGCAATCAGTTAGTATGTACGGCTATTAACCATAAGGTTGGTGGTTCAATCCCACCCAGGGACCTAATTGACCTTGTTATCAGATTTTGGTGATCTTTAAGTAGACAAGTCAAAATTTCAAACCCCCTGTTATGGTGTAGGGTACCTGGCCTTCTCTGATGTAATCAGAGTTAGATTTGATTCAGTGATTTTATAAAAACAGCTAGAAAGCACAATTTAGCAGTGGGTTGCAGAGAAAAAAAATATGCTGGCAGAAAAATCCAATTGAGTGATTAAACAGCTCTTCATTTTCTGGCTTTATTTTTATGCTAACAAATTTGTTCTCTGAAAAGTGTCCACAAAGCCAAGTCTCTGATTAACACCTTTGTAAGGATGGTTTTTCACCTATTACTAAATTAAACTTGCTTCATTGGAAAGGCAGCAAGATGCATCCTCATTTCAATGGTAAGTCAAGCTTCTTGCCCTATGTTCCCTGTCAACGGATGAAGACGCATCATTATCTACCGCAGTCATTTTTGCCCAATAGATATGCAAGAAGTTTAGATTCCCCTTTCTTTGCAGGTAAAGGAAGGAAAAGGAAGAGGTCTGTAGCCTCTTCAAGATCGCAGGACCAGAGATTGTCCTCTGCTTCTGCCAAATCCACTGCATGACACTGGGGCTTTCTTGCAGGAGCCCACACCAGTGGGGGCACGTCTAAAACTCTTCAGTCAGTTCTGGATTCATTCGGACCTGGACTCGTGGGTTTTACAAATAGTGTCCCAAGGGTACAAACTGGGGTTTCAAGACGTTCCCCCTCACCGATTGTTCAAATTGGCCTTAGTCAGCAGGGAGAAGGTTTTTATTCAAGCCTCTTCGTGGTCCCGAAGCCGGACGGCTCAGTCAGACCAATCTTAAATCTGAAATCCCTCAATTTCTTCCTAAAGAAATTCAATTTCAAGATGGAATTTCTCAGGGCAGTGATCTCCAGTCCGGAGGACGGAGATTTCATGGTTTTGGTAGACATAAAGGATGCCTACTTACATGTTCCCATTTAGCCACTGCCTCAAGCTACCTAAGGTTTGCAATTCAGGATTGTCATTACCAATTTCAGACATTGCCGTTTGGTCTGTCCACGGCTCCGAGGATTTTCACCAGGGTGATGGCGGAAATTATGGTTCTCCTTCGCAAGCAAGGAGTCACAATTATCCCGTACTTGGATGATCTCCTGATAAAGGCGAGATCCAGGGACCAGTTGGTGCAAAACATTGCACTCTCCCTGACAGTTCTTCAACAACATGGTTGGCTCCTAAACTTGCCAAAATCGCAGTTGGTCCCAATGACGCGGTTGTTGTTTTTGGGAGTCATACTGTTAGGCGCCGGGGTCCGCTTGATGGTCTGCGCGGCCCGGCGCCTAGCAACTAGAGACGCCGTGCACGTACAGCCGCCGGCTCCCTAGCAACGCTAGACGCCGGGCGCGCTGAGCCGCACGGACCCTAGCAACGGGGACGCCACTGGCGGACCGCGTTCCCCGTTGCTAGGCTTTAGGAAATTAAGATATTCACCTGCTCTCTGGCCGTGCAGCAAGGCAGCTGCACGGCATTTATTCTAATCAGCCTTTAGCAGCTGATTGGAGGACTCCTTGTTAAATACACTCCCAGGGCTTCTCACAGACGCCGGTAATAGCTTCCTGCATGCTGCCTTTGTTTGCTGAGAGTCTGTTTCCAGTCCTGCTGTATCCGGTCATTCCAGTCCGCAGAAGTCCGGTATTCGGGAGTTATCATCTCATCCCAAGAGGTCGTTTGGTTCCCTGGAGTCCTGACTGATCACCGTTTTATATCCAGTGGTGTTCGTGAGTTGCGGCTCTGCCGTGTGTTGCGGCTCAGCCGCTTTACCTTTTATATTTTGTGTTTGGAGCATTTGCGGAGGGTTCCGCTTCCACAAGTCCTCTCTGGTACTTGGCGGTGCCGGGTAGGAGAATTGGACAAGTGGATATTTTGGTTGTCCTTTTTCCTGGCGGTTTCTCCGCACATATTATAGTTTTGAGTTTGCTTAGCCCCTGGCCTGGTTGTTTAGTTAGAGGGCCTCTTGTTATCACCCTGTCTCAGGTTTCCCTTTGTCTCTCATTAAGACCGGGGGGCATCGAAGTTGGGCAGACATAATCCGCCCTTCAAACGCGGCTGCCAAGGGCTCAAGAAACCATAGTCTCGCAGGGGATTTCTGACAACACGGGTGAGACAACAGAGTTAGGGCGCCGGGGGCTATTTTCCTGTCCTGCTCCCTTCCCCAGCATTCCGTTCCAGTGCTCCAGTCCTTGCCATAAGATCTTCTCTGACCAGAGTGCTGGAATCATAACATTATTACCGGCCATACCAAAACTTAAAATTAAACGGGGTTTAATTTTTTCTCATTCAGTTTTGTGAGAGTTTATCTGCCTCATGAATCCAACAGGTTTAGGGCCAAATCCTGGTCAGCTCTTAGTCAGCCAGATTCAAGAACTTACTCAGATGGTTCAGGATCTTTCTCTTCGGGTGAAGTCGCAGGAAGATCTTTTGCGAGCTTCCCCAAGGGTAGTCCCTGAACCAAAGATGCATTTGCCTGACCGTTTTTCTGGTGATAGAAAAGAGTTTTTTTAATTTTAAAGAATCCTGTAAACTTTATTTTCGTTTAAGACCGACTTCCTCGGGTACTGAATCTCAGCGGGTCGGGTTTATTATTTCTTTGCTCCAGGGGGATCCTCAGACCTGGGCATTTGGTTTAAGAGCAGAGGATCCGGCATTGTTGTCAATTGACGCTTTTTTTGAGTCTTTAGGGCTCTTGTATGATGACCCTGATAGAGAGGCGTCCGCTGAAAGTCAGTTGCGCGCTCTCAGACAGGGTAGAAATCCTGCAGAGGTTTATTGTACGGAGTTTCGCCGTTGGTCGAACGACTGTGGCTGGAATGACCCAGCCCTGCGCAGTCAGTTTCGCCTCGGCTTATCAGAGTCTATAAAAGACAGTCTCCTTCAGTACCCCGCTCCTGAGACTCTCGATAAACTCATGGAGCTTTCTATTAAGATTGATCGTCGTCTCAGAGAGCGGAGGGCTGAAAAAGGAGCACCTGTAAGGTCAAGTCCGTGTGTATATTCCATTCCTGAAGACATAGAGGAGACCATGCAGATGGGTCTCTCCCGGCTGTCTCCTGAAGAAAGAGCCAGAAGGCAAAATTCTGGTCTTTGTCTGTACTGTGGGGGTAAGGGACATTTTGCTCGTAATTGTCCGAACAAGTCGGGAAACGCTTTGACCAGGTGAATTGTGAGGGGGTTCACCTAGGTCTGCAGCTTATCTCCTCGAATAACTCCCTTTTAGTCCCAGTTAAAGTTTCCTTTGGCAGCCTCAGTTCTTTGGTGTCGGCTTTTGTTGACAGTGGAGCTGCAGGAAACTTTATGGATTTAACTTGGGCTAAGGCCTTAGGCATTCCTCAGTTACCTTTGGGTAGGTGTGTCACCATGCATGGCTTAGATGGGAGTCCGCTGTCTAATGGGATTATTTCTCTCCGTACACCCCCTGTACTACTTACAGTAGGAGCTCTACATTCCGAGAAAATCGAGTTCTTTCTTACACATTGCCCAGCAGTTCCAGTTGTTCTGGGTCACCCTTGGCTGGCCTTTCATAATCCCACCATTGATTGGCGGTCGGGGGAGATTTCACATTGGGGTACTTTTTGTGATAAGGAATGTATCACGTTTCCAGTCAGAGTAGCAGCTATCATTCCAGAACTCATTCCGGTGGAATACCAGGAGTTTGCTGATGTTTTCTCCAAAGGCAATGCGGACATTCTGCCTCCCCATCGGCCTTATGATTGTGCTATTGAGTTAATTTCTGGTGCCGCATTGCCAAAGGGAAGATTATATGCATTATCCGGGCCAGAAACTGCGGCTATGAATGATTATGTAAAGGAGAGCCTTGAGAAAGGATTTATTAGACCATCAAAATCTCCTTTAAGTGCAGGCTTCTTCTTTGTGGAGAAAAAGGATGGCTCGCTTAGACCTTGCATTGATTTTAGAGCCCTGAATAAGATCTCAGTTAAAAACACCTATCCTTTGCCGTTGATTTCTGTACTCTTTGATCAGTTACGTTCTGCTGTGATTTTTTCTAAAATTGACCTTAGAGGAGCGTACAACCTCATCCGAATTAAATCTGGAGATGAGTGGAAAACGGCCTTCAGTACTCAGTCGGGTCACTACGAATACCTGGTGATGCCGTTCGGCCTGTCCAATGCTCCGGCAGTTTTTCAAGACCTCATTAACGATGTGCTCCGTGACTTCCTAGGGAAATTCGTGGTCGTTTACTTAGACGACATCCTGATTTTTTCTAAATCAATGGAACAACATGTTACCCAGGTGCGTCTGGTTCTTCAAAAGTTATGTGAGAATCATTTATATGCCAAGCTGGAGAAGTGTGAGTTTCATGTCACGGAAGTATCTTTTTTAGGGTACATAATTTCCCCTCAGGGATTTTCCATGGAACCAAAGAAACTCCAGGCCATCCTTAGTTGGGCGCAACCCACCAATTTAAAAGCAATTAAGCGTTTTTTAGGGTTTGCGAATTATTATAGGAGGTTCATTCATTCTTTTTCTGACCTGGTTGCTCCCATTGTAGCTCTGACAAAGAAGGAGCGGATCCTACCAACTGGTCGCGTGAAGCTGAGTTGTCCTTCCGGGCCTTGAAACAAGCCTTTGTCTCGGCTCCAGTCCTCAGACATCCTAATCCGGAATTGCCCTTTGTGGTGGAGGTTGATGCCTCGGAGGTTGGAGTGGGGGCTATCCTTTCTCAAAAGGATCCGGAGTCTCTGGAGTTACATCCTTGTGCCTTTATGTCCAGGAAATTCTCCTCCGCTGAATCCAACTATGACGTTGGTAATCGGGAGTTACTGGCGGTAAAATGGGCTTTCGAGGAGTGGAGGCATTGGCTGGAGGGAGCAAAACATACTATTTCGGTATTGACTGACCATAAGAACCTGCAATAGATTGAATCGGCTAAGCGGCTTAATGCCCGGCAGGCACGTTGGGCATTATTTTTTACGCGTTTCAAATTTATAATCACTTTCAGGCCTGGTTCCAAGAATACTAAGGCTGATGCCCTGTCACATAGCTTTCTTCCGGTTCACAATAACAATCCTGTTACCCCCATACTTCCATCTTCGGTCATCTGGGCGGGCCTCACACAAGATTTATTTACCCAGTTAAAACAGCTTCAACACCAAGCTCCTAGAATTACTCCTGCTGGTCGTCTTTACGTCCCTGAGTTTTTGAGAGTTACTGTTTTAACGGAATTCCATGATAACAAAGTTTCAGGGCATCCAGGAGTCTCTAAGACATTGGAGTTAGTCTCTCGCTCAGTATGGTGGCCTGGTCTTTCTAAAGACGTCAAGGAATTTGTTTATTCATGTCAGGTTTGTGCACAGCATAAGGTTCCCCGTTCCTTGCCCATCGGGCAACTTATTTTATTTATTTATTATCAGTTATTTATATAGCGCACACATATTCCGCAGCGCTTTACAGAGAATATTTGGCCATTGACATCAGTCCCTGCCCCAGTGGAGCTTACAATCTATATTCCCTATCACATGTACACGCACACACATTCATGCTAGGGTTAATTTTGTTGGGAGCCAATTAACCTCCTAGTATATTTTTGGATTGTGGGAGGAAACCGGAGTACCCGGAGGAAACCCACGCAAGTACGGGGAGAATATACAAACTCCCCACAGTTAGGGCCATGGTGGGAATCGAACCCATGACCTCAGTGCTGTGAGGCAGTAATGCTAACCATTACACCATGTTCCTCTCAGGCCGTGGTCTCATATTTCCATGGATTTTGTGGTTGACCTTCCCCTTTCAGCCGGATTCCGAGTCATATGGGTGGTAGTGGACCGTTTTAGTAAAATGGCTCATTTTATTGCTCTTCCTCGATTGCCTTCTGCCCAAGGGTTGGCAGTTTTGTTTCTCCGCCATGTATTCAGGCTTCATGGGTTACCTACTGATATTGTTTCTGATCGGGGTCCACAATTCATCGCACAATTCTGGAAATGTTTTTGTGCCTCATTGAAGATGAAATTGTCGTTAACATCCGGTTACCACCCACAATCCAACGGGCAAACCGAACGAGTTAACCAATCATTGAAACAATATTTGCGCTTGTATTCAGCCAAACTCCAGAATGATTGGTCCGAGTTTCTTCCGTTGGCTGAATTTGCTTACAATAATTCTTGTCATTCCTCCACTAAAGAGTCTCCATTCTTTTCAGTTTTTGGTTTTCACCCCAGAGCTAATTCTTTTTTTCATCATTCCTCAGTCTCCTCGCTTACCTTAACCTCCCATCTCAGAGCCATTTGGAAAAAGGTGCACCTTGCTCTCAGAAAAGCGGCCTTTCGAGAGAAGAAATTTTCTGACAGGCTCCGACATCCTTGCACTTTTCAGGTGGGAGATAGGGTGTGGTTGTCGACTCGCAACATCAGGCTTCGACAATCCTCAGCTAGACTGGGACCCAAATTTATTGGGCCATTTCTTATTATTAAAAGAGTCAACCCAGTTGCCTTTCGGTTACGTTTACCAAGATCTCTCAGGATTGGAAATACGTTTCATTGTTCCCTGTTGAAACAATACGTTTCTTCCAGTAGATTTCCTCGGAAGATCTCTCAGGGTAGATCTCCAGTGGATGTACAGGGACAACAGGAGTTCTTCGTAGAGAAGGTTCTCGATTCCAAATTGTCCCGGGATCGGCTGTATTTTCTGGTTCACTGGAAAGGCTATGGTCCGGAGGAAAGGTCTTGGGTCCTGGATAAGGATCTTCATGCCCCGAGGCTCAAGAGGGCATTTTTTCGGGAATTTCCTCAGAAACCTGGCTTTAGGGGTTCCTTGACCCCTCCTCAAGGGGGGGTACTGTTAGGCGCCGGGGTCCGCTTGATGGTCTGCGCGGCCCGGCGCCTAGCAACTAGAGATGCCGTGCACGTACAGCCGCCGGCTCCCTAGCAACGCTAGACGCCGGGCGCGCTGAGCCGCACGGACCCTAGCAACGGGGACGCCACTGGTGGACCGCGTTCCCCGTTGCTAGGCTTTAGGAAATTAAGATATTCACCTGCTCTCTGGCCGCGCAGCAAGGCAGCTGCACGGCATTTATTCTAATCAGCCTTTAGCAGCTGATTGGAGGACTCCTTGTTAAATACACTCCCAGGGCTTCTCACAGATGCCGGTAATAGCTTCCTGCATGCTGCCTTTGTTTGCTGAGAGTCTGTTTCCAGTCCTGCTGTATCCGGTCATTCCAGTCCGCAGAAGTCCGGTATTCGGGAGTTGTCATCTCATCCCAAGAGGTCGTTTGGTTCCCTGGAGTCCTGACTGATCACCGTTTTATATCCAGTGGTGTTCGTGAGTTGCGGCTCTGCCGTGTGGTGCGGCTCAGCCGCTTTACCTTTTATATTTTGTGTTTGGAGCATTTGTGGAGGGTTCCGCTTCCACAAGTCCTCTCTGGTACTCGGCGGTGCCGGGTAGGAGAATTGGACAAGTGGATATTTTGGTTGTCCTTTTTCCTGGCGGTTTCTCCGCACATATTATAGTTTTGAGTTTGCTTAGCCCCTGGCCTGGTTGTTTAGTTAGAGGGCCTCTTGTTATCACCCTGTCTCGGGTTTCCCTTTGTCTCTCATTAAGACCGGGGGGCATCGAAGTTGGGCAGACATAATCCGCCCTTCAAACGCAGCTGCCAAGGGCTCAAGAAACCATAGTCTCGCAGGGGATTTCTGACAACACGGGTGAGACAACAGAGTTAGGGCGCCAGGGGCTATTTTCCTGTCCTGCTCCCTTCCCCAGCATTCCGTTCCAGTGCTCCGGTCCTTGCCATAAGATCTTCTCTGACCAGAGTGCTGGAATCATAACACATACTGGACACAGAAGAGGTTTTCTTCCAGTGGAAAGGCTATGGAGATCCAGAGTCTGGTCAAACAAATTCTGAAACCAGCAAGAGTGTTAATCCATCAATGCATTCAGTTGCTGGGGAAGATGGTTGTGGCCTACGAGGCCATTCAGTTTGGCAGGTTCCATGCCAGAGTGTTCCAGTGGGACCTGTTGGACAATTGGTCCGGATCCCACCTACACATGCACCGGAGGATAATCCTGTCTTCCAAGACCAGAATCTCACTCCATTGGTGGCTGCACAGTTCTCACCTCCTAGAGGGGCGATGGTTCGGGATCCAGGACTGGATCCTAGGGACCACAGATGCAACCCTCCGAGGCTGGGGAAAACGTCCAAGGAAGATGGTCAAGTCAGGAAAGTTGTCTCCACATAAATGTTCTGGAGTTAAGGGCCATTTAATAACTGCAGACACAGTACACACTGGGACGGGTGCCCAGCATCCTCAACAGACTAAGAGAAAAGGATTTACCGGTAGGTATTAAAATCCTAGTTTCTCTAACGTCCTAGAGGATGCTTGGGACTCCGTAAGGACCATGGGGATAGACGGGCTCCACAGAGTTCATGATCTTCACTGAGGTAGCGCACAGCACTGCAGCTGTGCGCCATTGCTCCCATACACCTCACATACTCCGGTCACTGTAAAGGTGCAGGGCGCAGGGGGGGCGCCCTGGGCAGCAATATATACCTCTTTTTGGCAAAAATATAACATATATACAGCTGGGCACTGTATATATGTATGAGCCCCCACCAATTTTACAGTTTAAGCGGGACAGAAGCCCGCCGCCGAGGGGGCGGGGCTTCTCCCTCAGCACTCACCAGCGCCATTTTTTCTCCACAGCACCGCTGAGAGGAAGCTCCCCGGACTCTCCCCTGCTTATACCACGGTAGAGAAGAGGGTTGAAAAGAGAGGGGGGGCACATAATTCGGCCCAAATTACATACAGCAGCGCTACTGGACAAACATTAAGTTACTGTGTTATTCCTGGGTTATATAGCGCTGGGGAGTGCGCTGGCATACTCTCTCTCTGTCTCTCCAAAGGGCCTTGTGGGGAAACTGTCTTCAGAAAAAGTATTCCCTGTGTGTGTGGTGTGTCGGTACACGTGTGTCGACATGTCTGAGGAAGAAGGCTATATTAGAGAGGAGCGGGAGCAAATGAATGTGGTGTCTCCGCTGACACCTGATTGGATGGATATGTGGAATGTTTTAAATGCTAGTGTAAACTCATTGTACAAAAGATTAGACAAGGCTGAAGCTTTGGGACAGTCAGGGACTCAACCCATGCCTGATCCTATGTTGCAGGGACTGTCCGGGTCTCATAAGCGCCCACTATCCCAGATTGTTGACACAGATACCGACACGGATTCTGACTCCAGTGTCGATTACGATGATGCAAAGTTACAGCCAAAATTGGCAAAATCCATTCGATATATGATTATGGCAATAAAAGATGTTTTGCACATCACAGAGGAACCCCCTGTCCCTGACAAGAGGGTACATATGTACAAGGGAAAGAAGCCTGAGGTAACCTTTGAGGGGGTCACACGAGCTGAACGAGTTATGTGAAAAAGCTTGGGAATCTCCAGATAAAAGACTGCAGATTTCCAAAAGGATTCTTATGGCGTATCCTTTTCCATCAACGGATAGGTTACGATGGAAATCCTCCCGTAGGATGGACAAAGCATTAACACGCACAGCTACAGTTGGAAAATCAAATTTTTTACCTTATGTTCCCTCACAGCATAAGAAAGCTCCGCATTATCAAATGCAGTCCTTTCGGTCACAAAGAAACAAGAAAGTGCGAGGTGCGTCCTTTCTTGCCAGAGGTAGGTGCAGAGGAATAAAGCTGCACAACACAGCTAGTTCCCAGGAACAGAAGTCCTCCCCGGCCTCTACAAAATCTACCTCATGACGCTGGGGCTCCACTGGCAGAGTCCGGCCCATGTGATGTCATGCAGCTGCTCTGACCACGCCTCCTGTTTCTCCGTTGCTGACCCCATTTTGAAACCGTGCCCCCGCACCGCTCCATCTCCGACTTGGAAATGGAGTGTTGTTGACCCCCCTACCCCCCCCCCCTTCACCGATTCACAGGCAGAGGTGATCGCATTATCTGCGGGGTGCCGCAGAAAATGCAGGCGGATGCGTATGCTCTTAGCAGTTTTTGCAGTTGGATTGCGATCCAACCTGAATCAGGCCCCATTACCTATCACAATGCACTGCGGGTAGTACAAAATGGGGTTAATATAGGAGAAAAAACCCCAGAGCTGTGCTCCTTAACTGTCCCTGGTGGCTAGTGGAGCGGCTGCCCAGTAATCAGTGTCCACGCCAGTGCGCACACGGCCCGCCCCCATCAGCGGCCTCGTGATCCCGGAGGGCGGTGTGTGTGTGACTGACCTTAGGAAGAAACCGGAGCCTCCGCTGCAGTGACCCAGCAACCGGGGCACGGGAGTATACTGCGCCACTGGGAGTGATGGAGCTGCAGTAAAGAGGTCTATTAGACCTAGCCTGCTGCAGCCCTTGTAGATTCTTATAAAAAAAGTTCTTCTTTTCTTGCCAAAATTAATAGCTAAGATTAGGCTGCCTGAGGCAGCCCCCTGTTAAGTGGCCTGCTACTGAAGGCACCAACTACAAACTGAGCTCCCTGTTCATGGAAGCGAGGTTATAGAGGAGGGGGCGCTGAGCATCTTGGGAACAGTCAAAAGCTTTGAGCCTGTTGGTGCCTCAGATCAAGATCCTACTCTGGTGTACATATACAATGTGAATCCTTGTGGAGTCCAGTGTACCCCACAGAAGAAATGAATGCGTCACACCCATTGGCAGCAACATTAGAATAGCTGCTGATGGGCACAATTGAGAAAGGAAGGGGGGAAAACATTTGAATCCAGCACATATATGTAATTTGAATATGTAATTTGTACCTTCCTACTTTAAAATGTAATGGATGAACCTCACCCTGTGAGAACTATCTTCATGATCAAGAGATCTCATATGCAAGATAAGTATGTGTTGGGATAGGGCTGTGGAGGGCGGCTGCTCGGGCACACCCCTGTCAAGTTAAGGAGATTCAACTGAGGAAGCACAAGGGAACTCTCATCTGGGAACAACAACTGCAGGGAGAACACATTTTCAGACGAATGTGGGAGGGCAGAAGGCTGCCTAATACTGAAGCACCCCCAAACAACAAACCAAATGCAACAACTACTGCAAGCATTCCTGGGGGAAGGCCTGCAGCAGATGGATTTGCATATAGTGATGTCATCCAAGCAGTGGGCATAGTTGGCTGCAACCCTCGTCTGCATATGAAAAGAGAAAAGGGTCACGCAGGGCATGGCGGCCTTTGTGGGGTTGCGCTTGGATGACCCCTAAATCGCTTTATACACCCCCACCCCCCATCAGTGTGGGCTCATGTTGGCCATGCCCCAGCCCCTGAAGCATTCAAGCTGATTTCTTGCAGCAGGTGGACCCAGAAACAGCTCCAGAGTTGCTCTACAAGACAAGTAAAAGGGTGTGAGCCCTGCAGCACCACCTGTAGTTTGCATACACACATATATAGGACAGCATCTCTTATGTGCCCCAGGGTCAATAAAATAGTATCCTTATCTAGGGTATCCATCCCCTCAGATAAGGTATCCGTCCATGCCGCTACAGCACTACACACCCAGGCCGACGCAATTGCCGGTCTGAGTAAGGTACCTGAATGTGTATAAATGGACTTCAGGGTAATCTCCTGTTTGCGGTCAGCAGACTCTTTGAGGGTAGCCGTATACTGGGACGGGAGGGCTACCTTCTTGGATAAGCGTGTTAATGCTTTGTCCACCCTAGGGGAGGATTCCCATCGTAACCTATCCATTGATGGGAAAGGATACGCCATAAGAATCCTTTTGGAAATCTGCAGTCTTTTATCTGGAGATTCCCAAGCTTTTTCACATAACTCGTTCAGCTCGTGTGACCCCCTCAAAGGTTACCTCAGGCTTTTTCACCTTGTACATATGTACCCTCTTGTCAGGGACAGGGGGTTCCTCTGTGATGTGCAAAACATCTTTTATTGCCATAATCATATATCGAATGGATTTTGCCAATTTTGGCTGTAACTTTGCATCATCGTAATCGACACTGGAGTCAGAATCCGTGTCTGTATCTGTGTCAACAATCTGGGATAGTGGGCGCTTATGAGACCCTGACAGTCCCTGCAACATAGGATCAGGCATGGGTTGAGACCCTGACTGTCCCAAAGCTTCAGCCTTGTCTAATCTTTTGTGCAATGAGTTTACACTAGCATTTAAAAAATTCCACATATCCATCCAATCAGCTGTCGGCGGAGACACCACATTCATTTGCTCCTGCTCCTCTCTAATATAGCCTTCTTCCTCAGACATGTCGACACACGTGTACCGACACACCACACACACAGGGAATGCTTTTTCTGAAGACAGTTTCCCCACAAGGCCCTTTGGAGAGACAGAGAGAGAGTATGCCAGCACACACCCCAGCGCTATATAACCCAGGAATACACAGTAACTTAATGTTTGCCCAGTAGTACTGCAGCATGTAATTTGCGCCAAATTATGTGCCCCCCCCCCTCTTTTCAACTCTCTTGTCTACCGTGGTATAAGCAGGAGAGAGTCCGGGGAGCTTCCTCTCAGCGGTGCTGTGAAGAAAAAATGGCGCTGGTGAGTGCTGAGGGAGAAGCCCCGCACCCTCGGCGGCAGGCTTCTGTCCCGCTTAAACTGTAAAATTGGCGGGGGCTCATACATATATACAGTGCCCCGCTGTATATGTGTTATATTTTTGCCAAAAAGAGGTTTATATTGCTGCCCAGGGTGCCCCCCCCCCCCCCTGCGCCCTGCACCCTTACAGTGACCGGAGTGTGTGAGGTGTATGGGAGCAATGGCGCACAGCTGCAGTGCTGTGCGTTACTTCAGTGAAGATCATGAAGTCTTCTGCCGCCTCTGAAGTCTTCTTTTCTTCTCATACTCACCCGGCTTCTATCTTCCGGCTCTGCAAGGGGGACGGAGGCGCGGCTCTGGGACGGACGGCGAGGGTGAGATCCTGCGTACCAATCCCTCTGGAGCTAATGGTGTCCAGTAGCCTAAGAAGCAGGACCTTGCAACTCAGAGAGTAGGGCTGCTTCTCTCCCCTCAGTCCCTCGATGAGGGAGTCTGTTGCCAGCAGTGCTCCCTGAAAATTAAAAACCTAACAAAATACTTTCTGTCAGAAAGCTCAGGAGAGCTCCTGAAAAGCACCCAGTCTCCACTGGGCACAGTATCAAACTGAGGTCTGGAGGAGGGGCATAGAGGGAGGAGCCAGTGCACACCCAGAACTAAAGTCTTTCTTAAAGTACCCATGTCTCCTGCGGAGCCTATCTATCCCCATGGTCCTTACGGAGTCCCCAGCATCCTCTAGGACGTTAGAGAAAATAGGATTTTAATACCTACCGGTAAATCCTTTTCTCTTAGTCCGTAGAGGATGCTGGGCACCCGTCCCAGTGCGTACTGTGTCTGCAGTTATTAAATGGCCCTTAACTCCAGAACATTTATGTGGAGAAAACTTTCCTGACTTGACCATCTTCCTTGGATGTTTTCCCCCTGTGTGACTGCTCCCCAGCCTCGGAGGGTTGCATCCATGGTCCCTAGGATCCAGTCCTGGATCCCGAACCATCGCCCCTCTAGGAGGTGAGAACTGTGCAGCCACCAATGGAGTAAGATTCTGGTCTTGGAAGACAGGATTATCCTCCGGTGCATGTGTAGGTGGGATCCGGACCACTTGTCCAACAGGTCCCACTGGAACACTCTGGCATGGAACCTGCCAAACTGAATGGCCTCGTAGGCCGCAACCATCTTCCCCAGCAACAGAATGCATTGATGGATTAACACTCTTGCTTGTTTCAGAATTTGTTTGACCAGACTCTGGAACTCCATAGCCTTTCCACTGGAAGAAAGCCTCTTCTGTGTCCAGTATGACTCCCAGAAACAACAACCGCGTCATTGGGACCAACTGCGATTTTGGCAAGTTTAGGAGCCAACCATGTTGTTGAAGAACTGTCAGGGAGAGTAGATGTTTTGCACCAACTGGTCCCTGGATCTCGCCTTTATCAGGAGATCATCCAAGTACGGCATAATTGTGACTCCTTGCTTGCGAAGGAGAACCATCATTTCCACCATCACCCTGGTGAAAATCCTCGGAGCCGTGGACAGACCAAACGGCAACGTCTGAAATTGGTAATGACAATCCTGAATTGCAAACCTCAGGTAGCTTGATGCAGTGGCTAAACGGGAACATGTAATTAGGCATCCTTATGTCTACCAAAACCATGAAATCTCCTTCCTCCGGACTGGAGATCCCTACCCTGAGAGATTCCATCTTGAAATTGAATTTCTTTAGGTAGAAATTGAGGGATTTCAGATTTAAGATTGGTCTGACTGAGCCGTCCGGCTTCGGGAGCACGAAGAGGCTTGAATAAAAACCTTCTCCCTGCTGACTAAGGCCGATTTGAACAATCGGTGAGGGGGAACGTCTTGAAACCCCAGTTTGTACCCTTGTGACACTATTTGTAAAACCCACGAGTCCAGGTCCAAATTAATCCAGAACTGACTGATGTGTTTTAGACGTGCCCCCACTGGTGTGGGCTCCTGCAAGAGAGCCCCAGCGTCAAGCAGTGGATTTGGCAGAAGCAGAGGACGATCTCTGCTCCTGCGATCTTGAAGAGGCTACAGACCTCTTCCCTCTTCTCCTTCCTCTACCTGCAAAGAAAGGGGAATCTTAACTTCTTGCATATCTATTGGGACAAAATGACTGCGTTAGACAATGATGCGTCTTCATCCGTTGAGAGGGAACATAGGGCAAGAAGGTTGACTTACCTGCGGGAGCTGCCGAGATCAAATTAACTAGGCCGTTGCCAAACAAGGCTTCACCTTCATAGGGAAGAGACTCCCTTTCTTCTTGGAGTCAGCATCAGCATTCCCTTGGTGAATCCACAATGCCCTCCTATCCGAGACTGCCATGAAATTGGCCCGTGAACTCAAGAGTCCTATATCCCTTGCAGTCGTAAGTATGCTGCAGTGTCCTTGATATGATCCAACGTAAGGAGTATCCCATCTCTCCAAGATATCTATATCGGAAGACAAGGTATTCGACCAATTCTTGAATACTACTACTCACCCATGCGCATGTAATGGCAGGTCTAAGTAATGTACCCGTGGTTACATAACTAGAAATAATGTAGCTTCCTGCATATGATCCGCTGGATTTGTGACAGGGCCCCGTGCAGAACAGGGGGTGACTCCCACTTTATTCTGTCCGCAGCAGGAAATGAATAAACAATCGGAAACCTTTTGGGGATTTGATACCATCTTGTCGAGCTGGATCAGACTTTCTCAAACAGAGATGGAGGAACGTTACATCAGCTTTCATTATATATCTATATATACATACATATAGACCCCTTTGTCAGGAACAGCAGGATCCTCAGTGATGTTAATATGTCCTTAATATCCACAATCATGTACTGAATGCTCCTTGCCAATATTGGATCTAATCAGGAAATATTATGGTCGACATAGGAATCAGTATCCGAGTCAGTATCAGTGTGTAGTAACATTTTTGCGGGCCTGAGGGAAAAGAAGCATAGCCATGAACATCACATCTATTCTCTACGTCTGTGTCTGGGACACAGATTTATCCAACCTCACTCTGATATTATTGAAACTTTCACCCAGTCAGTTATTGGTGGTGCCAACAGGGCCACCATCATATGTCTGCATTCCTAATATAGTTTCCTCTTGGGAAAAACATTCAGCCACCGACATGTTGACACACATGTACCAAGTACCCACAGACACATCGGCTTATGGGGGATAGACCTACAGTAAATCTGTCAGAGGGACAGAGAGGATTTTTCAGCTCACAACCCAGCGCCAAAAGTACACAGTCTGGGAAATAATAAACTCTATAGTGATAGACTTGTAACGCTCTATAGATGTGCTGGTGAGGTGAGGAAGAAGCCCCGCCGCTGTAATGGCACGCTTCTGTCCCGCTCAGAAACAAATAATTAATTACGCTGGCGGGGTAAGGACAGTGCCCAGGCACTAATGTCCACTTTTGCCAGCCTTTTGTGAGGAATTTATGCTGCCCACGGTGCCCCCCCCCCCCACCCACCCACATGCCCTGCACCCTGCAGTGCCTGTGTTTGTGTGGAAGCATGGCGCACAGCATTCCGCTCGCTGCGTGGTACCTCAGAATGCCGTCACTGGAGAAGAAGTCTTCTGTTCTTCTGCTACTCGCCTGTCTTCTGACTTCTGGCTCTGTAAGGGGGTGATGGCAGGCTACGGGAGTGGGCATCTAGGCGTACCCAGCGATCAGCACCCTCAGGAGCTAATGGTGTCCTGTCAGCCAGAAGCAGAGCCATTGAACTCACTAGAAGTTGGTCATACTTCTCTCCCCTAAGTTCCACGGAGCAGGGAGACTGTTGCCAGCAGCCTCCCTGAAAATAAGAAAAACTAACATAAGTCTTTTCAGAGAAACTCAGTAGAGCTCCCCTGTAGTGCATCCAGTCTCACTGGGCACAATTCTAAAACTGGAGTCTGGAGGAGGGGCATAGAGGGAGGAGACAGTTCACACCCTTTGAAAGTCTTAAAGTGCCCATGTCTCCTGCGGATCCCGTCTATACCCCATGGTTCTTAATGTGATCCCAGCATCCTCTAGGACGTATGAGAAAACAAATAACGCACACACGAGGAGGAGAGAACAAAGGAAGCTATAAGGAGGGGAGGGGAGGGGAGGGGAGGGGGAGGGGGAGGTAAGGTAGTAAAGGGATATTGGATAAACTACAACCTTATACATATTCATTAATGTACCAGTAGTTAGAAGTAGAAGAGCTCTAACAGAAACCACAAAGCTTATCTAAAGCCACACCACACTGGATATGCCCAATCTCATTTGATCTTTGAAGCAAAGCAGTATTGGACTTTGTTACTACCAAGCAGTCTCCCATCCATGTATTATCAGATTCTTTAGGTAAACTACCAACACCCTTTTCTTGGTACTGTACATTTAATATTTACACATATTCTTTTATGTACCAGAAGTTAGAAGTAGAAGAGCTCTAACAGAAACCACGAGCTCATCTACAGCCACAGCACACTGGATTTGCCCAATCTCTCCTGATCATGGAAGCTGAGCAGTGTTGGTCCTGGTTTTAGTACTTGGATGGGAGACCACCAGGAAATACCAGGAGCTGTGTGTATTTTTACAATACCAACACCGTTCTCTTGATGCATTCCATTTTGAAACATTGGGGCAGATCTATTAAGCCTGGTGAACTGATAAAGTGCAAGGTGATAAAGTACCAGCCAGTCAGCTCCTAACTGTCATTTTTCAAACCCAGCCTGTGACATGGCAATTAGGAGCTGATTGGCTGGTACTTTATCACCATGCAAATTATCATTTCACCAGGTTTAATAAATCGTCCGCTTATTCATTTATGTACGAGTAGTTAGAAGTAGAAGAACTCTAACAGAAACCACTAAGCTCATCTACAGCCACACCACACTGTATATGCCCAATATCACCTGATCTTAGGCCTGGTTTGTTCTTGGATGTGAGACCACCTGGGAATACCAGGTGCTGTAGGTAGTTTTATACTACCAACACCGTTCTCTTGATGCATTCTATTTTGAAACTTATTCATTGATGTAGAAGTTAGAAACAGCAAAAATCATCTACAGCCGCATCACACTGGATATGTCCAATCCAGTGGCGTAACTAGAAATTTTTCTCCCCCAAGCCAAAAAATTCTTCGGCGCCCCCCCCCCCTTCATGCTCCATAATTGGGAGCAAGAAAGGGATAAATATGCGCGCGCCTAAGGTGCGCGCGTCAAAAAAGGGGCGTGGTTTTGTTGGAGTGGGCGTGGTTTCGCATAAAGGGGCGTGGCATTGCAGGAAAAGACTACCTTATACCCCAGTTTTGCAACCTGCACGCCCATACGTTGGCCACCACAGGAAAGAAAAATAATCCTGATTCATGCCCCTTACATTATTTGTCATTTTTCCTCCTTATAGTAATGCCCAGTATACATTATGCCACATACTGCAATGGCCCTTAGACATTATGCCGCACACAATAATGCACGACACAATATGCACACACTGTAATGCCCCCGACACATTATGCCACACACCGTAATGTCTGTGACACATTATGCCACACACCGTAATGCCTGTGACACATTATGACAGGAATCGCAATGCCCGTTATACATTATGCTACACACTGCAATGCCCCTGATACATTATAGCACATACAATGTCTGTGACACATTATGACACACACCGCAATGTCCGTGATACATTATGCCACACACTGCAATGCCCGATACATTATAGCACATACAATGCCTGTGACACATTATGCCACACACTGCAATGACCTTGAGACATTATACCACAATGCCCGTGATATAGTATACCATACACCGTAATGCCTGTGACACATACCGCAATGCCCTGCCCGTTATACCCTATGCCACACATCGCAATGCCCGTTATGTATTATGCCACACTGCAATGACCCTGAGACATTATACCACATACCACAATCAGGGCCGGTTCAAGGGCGCAGAGCGCCCCGGGCAGGAAAGGGCGTGGCCTAATACAGGGGGCGTGGTGAGTCACGCCCCCTGTACATTGAAAGCGCCGCTTGAATGCTGAGCGGTGCGCGATGACGTCATCGTGCACCGCACAGCAAAAGGTCCTCTCCACGAAGAGAAACTAGACGCTATGCGTCTAGTTCCCTTCGTGGAGAGGACCTTTGCTGTGCGGTGCGCGATGACGTCATCGCGCACCGCTCAGCAGTTACTCTCCACGAAGGGAAACTAGACGCATAGCGTCTAGTTCCCTTCACAGGAGGCGCCGAGGACGGGGACGGCAGCGGGCAGCGGAGGCGGACGGGGGACACAGCGGGCAGCAGTGGCGGATCTTGCCACGGTGCGGCGCCCTCCGGATGGCGCCAGCGCCCTCCGGAAGGCGGCGCCCCGGGCAAAAGTCCTGCTTGCCCGTGGCAAGAACCGCCACTGACCACAATGCCCGTGATATAGTATACCACACACCGTAATGCCTGACACATTATGACACACACCGCAATGTCCGTGATACATTATGCCACACACTGCAATGACCCTGAGACATTATACCACATATCACAATGCCCGCGATATAGTATACCATACACCGTAATGCCTGCGACACATTATGACACACACCGCAATGTCCGTGATACATTATGCCACACACCGTAATGCCCATTACACATTAAGTCCTACAGTAAGGCTTCTAATTACTTTTCAATTACCTGCTCGTTGTCAGGGGTTTCATGCACTGGGTGTCATGCTCGTTGCCAGGGGTTTCATGCTCTTGGTTCCATGCACGGTGCCAGGGGTTTTCATGCTCAGGGTGTCATGCTCGTTGCCAGGGGTTTCATGCACTGGGTGTCATGCTCGTTGCCAGGTGTTTCATGCACTGGGTGTCATGCTCGTTGCCAGATGTTTCATGCACTGGGTGTCATGCTCGTTGCTAGGAGGTAGTCCTTGTTGCTAGGGCTGTGCTCCCAGTGCCACATATGTCCCCAGTGCCAGATATTCCCCCACGGTGCCAGGTACTTACATGCCCCAGTGCCAAATATAGTCGTCGTCCCCATGTGCCAGGTACACATATGCCCCCAGTGCCAGATATTCCCCCCCAGTGCCATATATGCCCCCCGTGCCATATATGCCCCCAGTGCCAGATACCCCCCCCCAGTGCCATATATGCCCCCAGTGCCAGATATTCCCCCCCAGTGCCATATATGCCCCAGTGCCAGATATCCCCCCCAGTGCCAGATATGCCCCCAGTGCCAGATATTCCCCCCAGTGCCAGAAATGCCCCAGTGCCAGATATTCCTCCCTCCCCCCGTGCCATATATGCCCCCAGTGCCAGATATTTACCCCCCCCCCTGCCGTCGCTTTTTGGAGGGACACGGAGGGCACAGCTCGTCTCTCCTGTGTCCCTCCTGCTGCATCATCTCCGGCGGCCGCGGGTCTAATAGGGGGAAGTGCCAGTTCGTGAGCCAATTAGAGCTCACGGACGGCACTTCCCCCTATTAGACCCGCGGCCGCCGGAGATGATGCAGCAGGAGGGACACAGGGAGGCGCGCTGTGTGCCCTCCGTGTCCCTCCAAAAAGCGGCGGAGGGAAGGAGACTGCAGACTGACATGCGGACGCTCGTCCGCATGTCAGTCTGCTGTAAATCAGTGGCGCCCCCGCAGCCCCTCGCCCCCAAGCCACCACGAGGACTGCGGGGGCAGTAGTTACGCCACTGGTCCAATCTCATCTGATGATGGAAGCTAAGCAGTGTTGTGCCTGGTTTGTTTTTGGATTTCAAGTCCTGCCTTCTGGTTTGGCCACGGCACCTCGGATATTCACCAAGGTCATGGCCGTGATGACGACCCTTCACCATCAGAGAATCAGGATCCTGCCAAATCTGGACGACTTGCTGATCCTGGTGAACTCCCAAGAGGTTCTCCACAGTTATCTGGAACTGGCGGTCCAATTCCTAAAAGTCCACGGGTGGCTCATCAACTGAAAAAAGTCCTCGCTGGTCCCTGCTCGGAACATTGTGCACCTAGGGGCACTGCTGGACACACACAGCCAACAATTGTTTCTGTCTCCAGAGAAAGTCCTGAAAATTCAGGACAGTATCGTCCTCTCTCGCCCAAGAGTGTTGATACACACAGCGATGCAAGTACTAGACCTCATGGTGTCGGCTTTCGATATGGTAGAGTACGCTCAATTTCATTACCGCCCTCTGCAGAGGTTAATCCTCTCCAAGTGGGACGGCCTGCCTCATCGGATGATGTCTCAAATGATCTCCTTGACTCCGGAGGTTCGTCTGACACTGAGCTGGTGGCTACAGGACCAACAGTTGAGCAGGGGCCATCCCTTCTAGATCTCCAACTGTGTCCTCCTGACAATGGATGCCAGTCTTTTGGGCTGGGCCATGGTGTTGGAGCAACACTTTCTCCAGGGTCGGTGGACCAGGGAGGAATCTCTCCTCCTGATATACATTCTGGAATTGCAGGCAGTGTTCAATTAATTGACACTGGCCCTGCCTCTAGTACAGAACAGACCTGTTCAAGTACAATCTGACAACGCCACCACGGTAGTGTACACAAATCATCAAGGCGGCACTCGAAACTGCATGGCAAAGCTGGAAGTATCAAAAATCCTCCGTTGGGTAGAAAGTCATCTGACAGCAATATCGGCAGTGTTCATTCCCGGAGTCCTCAACTAGGAAGCGGATTTCCTCAGTCGTCAGGACGTTCACGCTGGAGAGTGGAGAGGCCGCAGCAGAAATGTCTGCACTGGTGTCAGTAGGTGACTGAGGCAGGGATGACTGGGAGATAGTGGGTGACTGAAGCATGTATGAGTGGGAGATAGTGGGTGACTGAGGCCGGGGTGACTGGGAGATAGTGGGTGACAGGGAGATAGTGGGTTACTGAGGGAGGGGTGATAGGAAGGGGTTGGGTAAGTATGGGAAGAAAGTGGGTGACAGGTATAATAAATGACTAAGGCAGGGGTGATAGGGAGATAGTGGATGACTGTGGCAGGGGTGACAGGGACAGTAAGAGACTGAGGCAGGGGTGACAGGGATAGTGGCTGACTGAGGCAGGGGTGACTGGGAGATAGTGGGTGACTGAGGCAGGGTTGACAGGGATAGTGGGTGACTGAAGCAGGGGTGATAGGGTGACAGTGGGTGACTAAAGCAGGGGTGACTGGTATAGTGGGTGACTGAGGCAGGGATCGCAGATATAGTGGTTGACTGAGGCAGCGGTGACTGGGAGATAGTGGGTAACTGAGGCAGGGGTGACAGGGAAAGTGTGTGACTCAGGCAGGGGTGATAGGGAGATAGTGGGCTGCATATCTCTGCCTCACTGCAGCAGCACATTCCTGCTTCAATGACAGCAGCACATCCCTACCTCACTTATAGCAGCACATCCCTGCCTCGCTGACAGCAGCACATCCCTGCCTCGCTGACAGCAGCACATCCCGGCCTCGCTGACAGCAGCACATCCCTGCTTCACTGACAGCAGCACATCCCTGCTTCGCTGACAGCAGCACATCCCTGCCTCGCTGACAGCAGCACATCCCTGCCTCGCTGACAGCAGCACATCCCTGCTTCACTGACAGCAGCACATCCCTGCTTCGCTGACAGCAGCACATCCCTGCCTCGCTGACAGCAGCACATCCCTGTCTCGCTGACAGCAGCACAGCACTGCTTCGCTGACAGCAGCACATCACTGCTTCACTACCAGCAGCACATCCCTGCCTCACTGGCAGCAGCACATCCCTGCCTTACTGACAGCTGTATATAGGGCCTAATTCAGACCTGATCCCTGCTGTGCATATTCACACAACAGGAGATCAGGTCTGAAGTGCGTGTGTGCTGGTGCCGCAGTGCACCGGCACATGCCAGAGATGCGATCAGCATCTCTGCCCAGTGAGCGCCTCTGCCTGATTGACAGGCAGAGGCGGTCACTGGGCAGGAGGAGTCGGGCCAGCGGCGTTGTGCCGCCATTTTGGGGGCACAGTCAGGACAACGCAGACATGACCGGACCGTATGGGGGCGGGCCGTGACGGCTGCGTGACATTTATGGCATTTATGTGCAGTCTAGTTTGCACAGTTGATAGAGTGTTGATCTTGCACTATCAATGTAAGCCTCACATAGGTTTGATACACATGTAAGTTTGTTTTTATTTTACTACATTGTGGTTTGTGGCTCTATACCATGTAATGCATGTCTTTTAACAGTAGTCAAGTCTTCCAATGTGCTTGTTAGTGAAACCCAATAGATAGCTTTATTTTATTTTGTTTCTTCAAATATTGAATGCATATGTCTTATAACTTTTTTTTTTCAATATACAGGTTGAGTATCTGTATATACATTTTTATTATAAGATTTTCAATGACACAAGTACATCCAAGTTGCAGATTATGGATTGTGAAGGACAAATCAACCATATAAACAATTTAAGCAATTTAAATTGCATGCAGGTAGTAGAATATCAAACTCCTTGGATGAGAGTTGGTCGTAATAAACTAGGATAGAAAAGAATAAAGTAGAAAATAAGATTTTAAACCTACCGGTAAATCTTTTTCTCGTAGTCCGTAGAGGATGCTGGGGACTCCGTAAGGACCATGGGGATAGACGGGCTCCACAGGAGACATGGGCACTTTAAGAAAGACTTTAGTTCTGGGTGTGCACTGGCTCCTCCCTCTATGCCACAGTTAGAGAAACTGTGCCCAGAGGAGACGGACAGTATGAGGAAAGGATTTTGTTAATCCAGGGCAAGATTCATACCAGCCACACCAATCACACCGTATAACTTGTGATAAACTACCCAGTTATCAGTATGAAAAAACAACATAGCATCAGTGCAGGACCGATGCAACTATAACATAACCCTTATTGAAGCAATAACTATATACAAGTATTGCAGAAGTAGTCCGCACTTGGGACGGGCGCCCAGCATCCTCTACGGACTACGAGAAAAAGATTTACCAGTAGGTTTAAAATCTTATTTTCTCTAACGTCCTAGAGGATGCTGGGGACTCCGTAAGGACCATGGGGATTATACCAATGCTCCAAAACGGGCGGGAGAGTGCGGATGACCCTGCAGCACCGATTGAGCAAACATGAGTTCCTCCTCAGCCAGGGTATCAAACTTATAGTATTTTGCAAAGGTGTGTGAACCCGACCAAGTAGCAGCTTGACACAGCTGTAGTGCCGAGACCCCTCGGGCAGCTGCCCAAGAAGAGCCCGCTTTCCTCGTGGAATGGGCCTTGACCGATTTCAGTAACTGCAATCCAGCCATAGAATGCGCTTGCTGAATCGTGTTACAAATCCGGCGAGCAATAGCCTGCTTTGAAGCAGGGGCACCAATCTTGTTGGTTGCATACAGGACAAACAGCGCTTCAGTTTTCCTGACTCTAGCCGTCCTGGCCACGTAAATTTTCAAAGCCCTAACCACATCAAGTAACTCGGAATCCTCCAAGTCACGCGTAGCCACAGGCACCACAATAGGTTGGTTCATATGAAAAGATGAGACCACTTTTGGTAGGAATTGAGGACGGGTCTGCAATTCCGCTCTATCCACATGGAATACCAAATATGGGCTTTTATGTGACAAAGCCGCTAATTCCGACACTCGCCTAGCCGAAGCCAAGGCTAATAACATGACCACCTTCCATGTGAGATATTTTAACTCCACTGTTTTAAGTGGTTCAAACCAGTGTAATTTTAGAAAACTTAACACCACGTTAAGGTCCCAAGGTGCCACCGGAGGCACAAAAGGAGGCTGAATATGCAGCACTCCTTTTACAAAAGTCTGAACTTCTGGAAGAGAAGCCAATTCTTTTTGAAAGAAAATGGATAAGGCCGAAATCTGGACCTTAATAGAGCCTAATTTTAGGCCCAAATTCACTCCAGTTTGTAGGAAGTGAAGGAAACGGCCCAGATGGAATTCTTCCGTAGGAGCATTCCTGGCCTCACACCAAGAAACATAATTTCGCCATATACGGTGTAATGTTTTAACGTTACATCCTTCCTAGCCTTTATCAGCGTAGGGATGACCTCAACCGGAATGCTAGGATCCGGCATTCAACCGCCATGCCGTCAAACGCAGCCGCGGTAAGTCTTGGAACAGACAGGGCCCCTGATGCAACAGGTCCTGTCTTAGAGGGAGAGGCCACAGATCTTCTGTGAGCATTTCCTGCAGATCCGGATACCAGGTCCTCCGTGGCCAATCTGGAACAATGAGGATTGTTCTCACTCCTCTTTGTCTTATTATCCTCAACACCTTGGGTATGAGAGGAAGAGGAGGAAATACATAGACCGACTGGAACACCCACGGTGTCACTAGGGCGTCTACAGCTACTGCCTGAGGGTCTCTTGACCTTGCGCAATACCTCTGTAGCTTTTTGCTGAGCCGGGACGGCATCATGTCTATCTGTGGCAGTTCCCACCGACTTGTAATCTGTGCAAAGACTTCCTGATGAAGTCCCCACTCTCCCGGATGTAGGTCGTGTCTGCTGAGGATGTCTGCTTCCCAGTTGTCCACTCCCGGAATGAACACTGCTGACAGTGCGCTTGCGTGATTCTCCACCCAGCGAAGAATTCTGGTGGCTTGTGCCATCGCCACTCTGCTTCTTGTGCCGCCTTGGCGGTTTACATGAGCCACTGCGGTGACGTTGTCTGACTGGATCAGAACCGGTTGGTCGCAAAGTAAGGTCTCCGCTTGACGTAGGGCATTGTATATGGCCCTTAGTTCCAGGATGTTGATGTGAAGACAAGTCTCTTGACTTGACCAAAGACCTTGGAAATTTCTTCCCTGTGTGACTGCTCCCCAAACTTGGAGGCTTGCGTCTGTGGTCACCAGGATCCAGCCCTGAATGCTGAATCTGCGTCCCTCGAGAAGGTGAGCACTCTGCAGCCACCACAAGAGTGATACCCTGACCCTGGGGGACAGGGTGATCAACCAATGCATCTGTAAATGTGACCCGGACCACTTGTCCAGTAGGTCCCATTGGAAAGTCCTCGCATGGAACCTGCCGAATGGAATGGCCTCGTATGATGCCACCATCTTTCCCAGGACTCGAGTGCAGTGATGCACTGACACCTGTTTTGGTTTCAATAGGTTCCTGACAAGAGTCATGAGTTCCTGGGCCTTTTCTATCAGGAGATAAACCCTCTTCTGGTCTGTGTCCAGAATCATGCCCAAGAAAGACAGACGAGTAGTAGGAATCAACTGCGACTTCGGGATATTGAAAATCCAGCCGTGTTGCTGTAACACTTTCAGTGAAAGTGATACGCTGTTCAGCAACTGCTCTCTTGATCTCGCTTTTATGAGATCGCCCAAGTACGGGATAATTGTGACACCTTGCTTGCACAGGAGCACCATCATTTCCGCCATTACCTTGGTGAAAATTCTCAGGGCCATGGAGAGACCAAACAGCAACGTCTGAAATTGGCAATGACAGTCCTGTACCGCAAATCTGAGTTACGCCTGATGAGGTGGATAAATGGGGACATGAAGGTATGCATCCTGTACACAAATGCGGACAACAGGTGTCAAGCCGTGTGTTGCCTTTGTCAAGCTGTAATAAGTAGGGATAAGGACGTTAACCACCTCGGAACATCCTCCCTTATACGTCACCTGCAGCGCATTCATCATAAGTCAGTGACAAGTTCAAAAACTTTGGATGACAGCGGAAGTAGTCCACTAACCACTAAATCCCTTCCTCTTGTAACCAAGCTCCTGCAAACCACACCACCTACTCCCTCAGTGTCAATTTCCTCCTTAGACAGGAGAGCCAATAGTCCTGCAGGCCATGTCACTGGCAAGTCTGACGAGTCCTCTCCTGCCTGGGATTCCTCCGATGCATCCTTGAGTGTAACGCCTACTGCTGCTGGCGCTGCTGTTGTTGCTGCTGGGAGTCGATCGTCATCCCAGAGGGGAAGTCGGAAGACCACTTGTACTTCTTCCAGTAAGCAATTGACTGTCCAACAGTCCTTTGCGAGGAAGATGAAATATCACAGCAGTCATCCTGCTGCAAAGCGGATAACTCAGGTCTGGGTGGTGAGAAACGTGGTTCCGGTATCCATCGTTAATTTAGAGGCAACTAGAGACTTGATTGAGGTACTTTGTCCCCGGTACCAAATACCCTCTAGGTTCCATTTCTCTAGGCAGGCGATACCGAAAATGTACACAGACCTCAGAAAAAGAGTCACCAGTGTCCTAAAAAATGCAGTTGTACCCAATGTCCACTTGTCTGTGGTTAAGTGGAGCAGGGCAGACTCAGGACTATATGACTGTGACAGCCCACTGGGTAGATGTATTGCCTCCCGCAGCAAGAACAGCAGCGGCGGCACCAGTAGCAGCATCTCGCAATTGCCAACTCGTTCCTAGGCAGGCTACGCTTTGTATCACCGCTTTCCATAAGAGGCACACAGCTGACAACCTCTTACGGAAACTGAGGAACATCATCGCAGAATGGCTTACCCCAATTGAACTCTCCTGGGGATTTGTGACATCGGACAACGCCACCAATATTGTGCGTGCATTACATCTGGGCAAATTCCAGCACGTCCCATGTTTTGCACATACATTGAACTTGGTGGTGCAGAATTATTTAAAAAACGACAGGGGCGTGCAAGAGATGTTGTCGGTGGCCCGAAGAATTGCGGGCCACTTTCTGCCTTCAGCCACCGCATGCCGAAGACTGGAGCACCACCAAACATTCCTGAACCTGCCCTGCCATCATCTGAAGCAAGAGGTGGTAACGAGGTGGAATTCAACCCTCTATATGCTTCAGAGGATGGAGGAGCAGCAAAAGGCCATTCAAGCCTATACATCTGCCCACGATATAGGCAAAGGAGGGGGAATGCACCTGACTCAAGCGCAGTGGAGAATGATTTCAACGTTGTGCAAGGTTCTGCAACCCTTTGAACTTTCCACACGTGAAGTCAGTTCAGACACTGCCAGCCTGAGTCAGGTCATTCCCCTCATCATGCTTTTGCAGAAGAAGCTGGAGACATTGAAGGAGGAGCTAAAACAGAGTGATTCAACTAGGCATGTGGGACTTGTGGATGGAGCCCTTAATTTGCTTAACCAGGATTCAATCTGTTGAAATCAGAGCACTACATTTTGGCCGCCGTGCTCGATCCTAGATTTAAAACCTACATTGTATCTCTCTTTCCGGCAGACACAAGTCTGCAGAGGTTCAAAGACCTGCTGGTGAGAAAATTGTCAAGTCAAGCGGAACGTGACCCGTCAACAGCTCCTCCTTCACATTCTCCCGCAACTGGGGGTGCGAGGAAAAGGCTAAGAATTCCGAGCCCACCCGCTGGCGGTGATGCAGGGCAGTCTGGAGTGAGTGCTGACATCTGGTCCAGACTGAAGGACCTGGCAACGATTACTGACATGTCGTCTACTGTCACTGCATATGATTCTGTCACCTTTGAAAGAATGGTGGAGAAAAAGAGGCAATTTGGAGGCCCTTGCACAAACTGGCTTTATTCTACCTAAGTTGCCCTCCCTCCAGTGTGTACTCCGAAAGAGTGTTTAGTGCGGCCGCTCACCTTGTCAGCAATCGGCGTACGAGGTTACTTCCAGAAAATGTGGAGAAGATGATGATCATCAAAATTAATTATAATCAATTCCTCCGTGGAGACATTCACCAGCAATTGCCTCCAGAAAGTACACAGGGATCTGAGATGGTGGATTCCAGTGGGGACGAATTAATAATCTGTGAGGAGGGGGATGTACACAGTGAAAGGGGTGAGGAATCGGAGGATGATGAGGTGGACATCTTGCCTCTGTAGAGCCAGTTTGTGCAAGGAGAGATTGATTGATTCTTTTTTGGTGGGGGCCCAAACCAACCAGTCATTTCAGTCAGTCGTGTGGCAGACCCTGTCGCTGAAATGATGGGTTCGTCAATGTTTTTCTTTTCAATCTAAACCCCTGCAGTTTTCTGTAAGCATCTGCTTCGCTATGATGATCAACAAGTCACAAGGGAAAACACTCAGGGCTGGAGGCGTAGATCTTAGGACCAGCTGCTACAAGCATGGCAGAGGTGTCACTATCACTGGTGACACCCAGAGAGGCGGCGAGGGAGATTGTAATGCAGTGCGCGCAGATAAGCAGCGCAATGGTAAAAAGGAGGCATGGTCTCATAGGTAGGGGCGTGGCCTGAATCACCATTTTGTTGCTGCGGGTATCCCGGGGGTTGGGGGCTGTACCCGGGGACTAGTGTGTGAGTGGTGCTGGCTCCTGCACAGTGACAGAAACTGGGTGTTGCACGTAATGTCACAGTGAAACACCCATATTCTGTCACTGAAGAAGAGCCGGCACTTTGGTGTCACCCCACTTGGCGGGTGACACTCGGGTGTGTGCCGCAACCCCGTTGTGATGCCACTGACCCATGGGAAGCTTTACGTGGCTTACCCATGTGTTAGTAGCCCCAAGCATCTTTTGTGTTAGTCCCTGAAGAAAAACTTCAAATATTGTTTACAATTTTGTAATCAATGGCCTAATTCAGTAAGGATTGCAAATTCTGCTAAGTAACAGAATTTGCAATCCTTTGGTTCGCATGCTGGGGCCACCCATCACAGGGCATGGCCACCCAGCATGCCGCCTCCCTTCTTGACCACGCTGAAATTGCAGTCTCAGTGCAGTTCAGCGTGATCATAAAAAATGGGTTAGCCTCCTGTTGGTGCAGACTGTACGTGTGCGCAGGAAGCCGCCACCATTTTTGTGATCGCAACGGCTGCATGTGATGTCATGCAGCCGCTCTGACCACGCCTCCTGTTTCTCCGTTGAAGCCCTGCCCCCGCACCGCTTCATCTCCGACTTTGAAATGGAGTGTTGCTGACCCCCCCCCGCACCGATTGACAGTCACAGAAAATGCAGGCGCATGCGTATGCTCTTAGCAATTTTTGCAGTTGGATTGCTTATTGTGATTGCAATCCAACCTGAATCAGGCTCTATTACCTATCACAATGCACTGCAGGTAGTACAAAATGGGGTTAATATAGGAGAAAACCCCCCAGAGCTGTGCTTTGTGGACACTTTTCAGAGAACAAATTTGTTAGCATGGAAATGGAGTGTTGTTGACCCCCCTCCCCCCCCCCTTCACCGATTCACAGGCAGAGGTGATCGCATTATCTGCGGGGTGCCGCAGAAAATGCAGGCGGATGCGTATGCTCTTAGCAGTTTTTGCAGTTTGATTGCGATCCAACCTGAATCAGGCCCCATTACCTATCACAATGCACTGCGGGTAGTACAAAATGGGGTTAATATAGGAGAAAAAACCCCAGAGCTGTGCTCCTTAACTGTCCCTGGTGGCTAGTGGAGCGGCTGCCCAGTAATCAGTGTCCACGCCAGTGCGCACACGGCCCGCCCCCTACAGCCATGCTGGATCACGGTATAGTGTGGGCACAGAAGCCCCTTACCTCCCTTTCATCAGCGGCCTCGTGATCCCGGAGGGCGGTGTGTGTGTGACTGACCTTAGGAAGAAACCGGAGCCTCCGCTGCAGTGACCCAGCAACCAGGGCACGGGAGTATACTGCGCCGCTGGGAGTGACGGAGCTGCAGTAAAGATGTCTATTAGACCTAGCCTGCTGCAGCCCTTGTACATTCTTATAAAAAAAGTTCTTCTTTTCTTGTCAAAATTAATAGCTAAGTATAGGCTGCCTGAGGCAGCCCCCTGTTAAGTGTCCTGCTACTGAAGGCACCAACTACAAACTGAGCTCCCTGTTCATGGAAGCGAGGTTATAGAGCAGGGGGCGCTGAGCATCTTGGGAACAGTCAAAAGCTTTGAGCCTGTTGGTGCCTCAGATCAAGATCCTACTCTACACCACAATGTGAATCCTTGTGGAGTCCAGTGTACCCCACAGAAGAAATGAATGTGTCACACCCATTGGCAGCAACATTAGAATAGCTGCTGATGGGCACAATTGAGAAAGGAAGGGGGGGAAATATTTGAATCCAGCACATATATGTAATTTGAATATGTAATTTGTACCTTCCTACTTTAAAATGTAATGGATGAACCTCACCCTGTGAGAACTATCTTCATGATCAAGAGATCTCATATGCAAGATAAGTATGTGTTGGCAGAGGCGCTCACTGGGCAGAGATGCTGATCGCATCTCTGGCATGTGCCGGTGCACTGCGGCACCAGCACACACACACACACTTCAGACCTGATCTCCTGTTGTGTGAATATGCACAGCAGAGATCAGGTCTGAATACAGCTGTCAGTAAGGCAGGGATCTGCTGCTGCCAGTGAGGCAGGGATGTGCTGCTGTCAGTGAAGCAGTGATCTGCTGCTGCCAGTGAGGCAGGGATCTGCTGCTGCCAGTGAGGCAGGGATGTGCTGCTATAAGTGAGGCAGGTATGTGCTGCTGTCAGTGAAGCAGGGATGTGCTGCTGTCAGCGAGGCAGTGATCTGCTGCCCACTATCTCCCTATCACCCCTGCCTGAGTCACACACTTTCCCTGTCACCCCTGCCCCAGTTACCCACTATCTCCCAGTCACCGCTGCCTCAGTTAACCACTATACCTGCGACCCCTGCCTCAGTCACCCACTATACCAGTCACCCCTGCTTTAGTCACCCACTATCTCTGTCACCCCTGCCTCAGTCAACCACTATCTCCATATCACCCCTGGCCAAGGGGTAGATACGCCCCTGAGGGTCAGGGCCAGCAACAGAAATCTCGGGGCCCAGTACACTGATATCTCTGGGGCGGCTGTAAGAGTGCGGGGTTGTACGGATGTATGAGAGCGGGGTTGTACGGATGTATGAGAGCGGCAGTGTATGGATGTATGAGAGCAACAGTGTACAGTTGTGTGAGAGCGGCAGTGTGCGGATGTATGAGAGTGGCGGTGTACGGATGTATGAGAGCGGCAGTGTATGGATGGCAGCGTCATAGGGAGGGATGTCGGAATGCTGTTATAGGGTTCCTAATACAAAATGCCACGTTGGGCTTGATGGGCAGGTAGTGCGGCAAGCACACCCAAATTGGCATCTGACGTCGCCTGCAGTCCACACTGTTGTGAGGAGTCAGAGTTAATTTTGACTGTGTAGTGTACTCACAGAGGACCTACCGCCCGTCCCCTCCTCGCATCTGAGCAGCAGGTCAGGCTCTTATTTTCTTTTTAATCAGGAGAGGCCGAGTGAACTGTGAGCAGGGGGGCAGAGCTACATGGGACCCAGAGGGGCTGCTGTGCTGTCAGAGAGGGAGAGAAAGAGAGAGATGAAGCTACTGCAGATCCCCAGCTGATTGTGAGGTGCCGGGTTGAAGGGTGATGTGATCACCCTTCTCCCTCGCTGCCGCTGGGGACCGCATCTAGGCTTCCTCCATCGAGGGCATGCGGCGCAGCAGTGGGCAGCGTGTAATGAGTTTGTCTGACTCATTATACTGCTGCCTGTTGTGGACACCTCCGTCCGTACGGACTGGTGTACATGCCCAGCACAGAGGTGACAGTGTTGGTGGAAGTGCTGCCCAGTTCTGACCCTGCAGGCCTCCCTGATCTGACTGCGGCCGCTGCTACTGCTGCGGCCCGAAACCCCTGCCGGTCCCCTCCATAGACTTCTGCCTGTCCAGCGCTGAGGTACTAGGGGTATCCCAGCTGCGGGAAGGGTATGTCTCTGGCTTTCTCTCCGGCAGGGGAAGGTGACAGCGGCGGAGGAAGTGTTGCCCACCTCAGACACTGCAGGCCTCCCCGATCCAGCTGCGGCCACAGCTGATGCTGCCAGAACCCCCTGCTGGTCTCCTTTGTTGACTGCCGCATGGCCAGTGCTGAAGTACTGGGGGTAGGCCAGCTACGGGAAGAGTGTATCTGCCTCGGGCTCTCTCTCTCTGTCAGGGGAAGGAAGGGCTGATTCTCTGGCACAACAGGGAGGGCTAGGCTGCAGGAACACAGCACTGGAAGAAACAGGAGGCCGAACTCATGACCAAAAAGTGAGCAGTGCAGTGATCAGCCCCCTAGTCTTTCCCTCTCTCTGGGTGCAGAGCTGTATTCTACAGAGAGAGCTGGGATGGGAAGAAGGGGAACGGCACCTGACACACACATACACGCGCGGCACCTGACACACACATACACGCGCAACACCTGACACACACACATACACGTGCGGCACCTGACACACACACACGTAGCATCAGATACAATAAAATAAACATGCAGCACCTGACCCACACATACACGCGCAACACCTGACACACACACATACACGTGCGGCACCTGACACACACACACACGTAGCATCAGACACAATAAAATAAACATGCAGCACCTGACCCACACATACATGCGCAACACCTGACACACACACACATACACGTGCGGCACCTGACACACACACGTACCATTATACACAATAAAATAAACATGCAGCACCTGACACATGCATATACACGCAGCACCTGACACATGCATATACACGCAGCACCTGACACATGCATATACACGCAGCACCTGACACATGCATATACACGCAGCACCTGACACATGCATATACACGCAGCACCTGACACATGCATATACACGCACACCATCAGACACACACATACACACGCAGTGCCTTACTCACACACACATAGACACGTGCAGCACCTGAGGTACACACATGTACACGCGCAGCACCTGACGCACACACATGTACACGCGCAGCACCTGACGCACACTCATGTACACACGCAGCACCTGACGCACACTCATGTACACGCGCAGCACCTAATGCACACTCATGTACACGCGCAGCACCTGACGCACACTCATGTACACGCGCATCACCTGACACAGACATACGTATTCATGCACAGCACCAGACATACACTTGTACACACGCGGAGCACCTGATACTCACACACATATACACCCGCAACACCTGACACACACACACACACACACACACACGCACGCGGCAGCTGACGCATACACACGCACCATCAGACACACTCATATATACACGCAGCACCTGACACACACATACACACAGGAGCTGACACACACATACACAGGCAGCACCTGACACACACACACATATACACGCGCAGCACCTGACACCACGCACTCACACGTACAAGCAATGCATTTCACGCCTACCTCCAGCCTCAGTTACAGGCTGCTGCCGCCTACCCCCCTCCCTGCATCAGCTGCAAAGGCAGCAAAATATTTTGACCAAAGTCTAAAGGCCCGTACACATTAAACGATGTCGCTCTGTGAGCTACATCGTCTAATGTTTCCCCTCCCGGGCCGGCCGGCGGCCGACTGTACACACTGAGCGATATGACCGCTCATATCGCTCAGTGACGTCACGCCCCCGCCAGCCCTGCATGAAGGTCGTGGACGACAGTCCACATCCTTCCTGCATGCCCTACCGACAGCGAAGATTGTTGCCGACCCGCGGGGCCGCGCATCGTTTGTCGCTGGCTGCATACACACTTAACGATAAAATGAGCGACGTCGCTCATTAAATCGTTAAGTGTGTACGGACCTTAAACAATTTGGTTTGGTTAATAAAATAATTTTGCACAGAACAGTGATGTTATACGAACATTTTCATTAAACATTTAAAAAATCAAATGTTTATTCTTTAAGTGAAATTTTACATTTCTGAATAAAAAAAATAAATTTAAAAAAAGCGATGAAATTCCATAGACAAAAAACCTTACGGTTTCACATGTCCCATTAAGGCTTCTTAGACATGATCGAAATTTCAGAAACCTGTTGTAACTCTTCCACTCAAACTCCAAAAAGCAATGAAATTCCAATCATTAAGGCTGACGCCTTAATGGACGTGTTCCTTGCGCAATACAGATATGGTATGCCATCACAGCCTGTGGGTAAGTGCAGATTCAGCACTCTCACAGAGTGAGATTGCTGTCACTCACACAATGGTGGAGCTGCTAATTCACAGATTTGTGTGCTCATTGGAATACACACATGCAGTCTATGCAACTGAAGGTCTGAGCGGAAGACAAAGCTGCTCAGATGAGGTAAGAGTGTTGTTGATTGGAGGGAGGAGAGCGGTGTGGATGGGGGAACAGAAGTGTGTGGATAGAGGGAACACTAAGCAGCACTAATGGGGGGGACAGAGAAACACAGGGGGTAATTCAGACCGCAGCAGCAGCAGCGATTGAAGTCTGAATTAGTTTGTGAGGTACGCACGTGCAATGGCCGCACTGCGCGTGCGTACCCCAGGAGCCCAGTGAGATGCTATCACCCTGCCTGATTGATAGGCAGAGGTGGTTGCGGGGAAGGAGGGGGGCGTGCAAACAGCGTTAGAATGCCATTGGCAGGGCATGGTCTGCACAACGGAGGCGTTTCCGGACCACTGGGGGGTGGGCTGTGGCGGTTATCCCCCTGCCAAGAGTGCAGGATCCACTAAATTTACCTTCAGGATGTCAGCTACATGAATAGGGTAAGAGTGGTGTGGATAGGGGGTAGATTAAGCAGCAAGTATGGGAAGGGAGACAGAGCGGTGCAGATGGGGGAAATGGTGCAGATGGGTTGAAAACACTGGCATGGATGGGTAGAAAACTGGTGCAGATGGGAGAGAAGACAGTGTGCCATGTACTGGAGGAGGCGGAGTGACGTTGAAGAAGGAAACACTGAGCAGCACAGAGAGAAGGAAACGGTGGTACAGACAATGCACAGGTGGGGAAAGACAGATGGTACAGATAAGTTAGTACAGACTAGCACAGATGGGAGAACACAGCAGTAGGGATTGGGGAAGACCGGGCAGCATGGGGGTGTATAGGGGAAGTAAGTGTAGATGCATAGACCGTAGATGGGGTATTATAGTTTAGCAATTAACCAAGATGTTTGAGGGAGCTAAATGTGTATACTAAGTGAGATGGATGTATGGAGTTAGAAGGATGTTGTAACAAGGTGGCTTTGTTGTGTTGACTGAATGGGATGGTTGTGGGCACTGTGTGGGATGGGAGCACCACAAAACTGCTCAGACCTTCAGTTGCATAGACTGCATGTGTGTATTCCAATGAGCACACAAATCTGTGAATTAGCAGCTCCACCATTGTGTGAGTGACAGCAATCTCACTCTGTGAGAGTGCTGAATCTGCACTTACCCACAGGCTGTGATGGCATACCATATCTGTATTGCGCAAGGAACACGTCCATTAAGGCGTCAGCCTTAATGATCGGAATTTCATTGCTTTTTGGAGTTTGAGTGGAAGAGTTACAACAGGCTTCTGAAATTTCGATCATGTCTAAGAAGCCTTAATGGGACATGTGAAACCGTAAGGTTTTTTGTCTATGGAATATATATATATATATATATATCACAAACATATATGATTCATACATATATCACACACACATACATGATACATACATGAGAAAGACCTGGGATGGTGATGAGGCCAGGGCCCCCTGCTGATGTTGCGTTGAGGTTCAATCCCACCCAGGGACCTAATTGACCTTGTTATCAGATTTTGGTGATCTTTAAGTAGACAAGTCAAATTTCATACCCCCTGTTATGGTGTAGGGTACCTGGCCTTCTCTGATGTAATCAGAGTTAGATTTGATTCAGTGATTTTATAAACACATCTAGGAAGCACAATTTAGCAGTGGGTTGCAGAGAAAAAGAAATATGCTGGCAAAAAAATCAAATTGCGTGATTAAACAGCTCTTCATTTTCTGGCTTTATTTTTATGCTAACAAATTTGTTCTCTGAAAAGTGTCCACAAAGCCAAGTCTCTGATTAACACCTTTGTAGGGATGGTTTTTCACCTATTACTAAATTAAACTTGCTTCATTGGAAAGGCAGCAAGATGCATCCTCATTTCAATGTCTACTGAAATAATACAGGTTGACACCAGGAAACATTAACGCCACTGCATCCTTGCTGCTTTCTCATGTGGAAGTCTGTTTAATGTGAAAACAAGGTGATATCTAATTAGCACACAGGTAAGGAATTAAGAAAATCTTTATTTAAGGGTGAAGATGTTTCTCACAAAATCGTTGCCCCAATGCATCATTGAAATTCAAGCTGGAAAGATGATTTTAATATATCACTTGTACATTTTGTATTGCTCTTCTGGTGACAATGTAGTTTGTTTTTGTCAATTACCATTTTAATAATAGGGTAAAGAAAATGAAGTGGATTTTTGAAAGAAAACAATACTGTCAATATACTATTAAAACAAATTAAAATGGTAAAAGTTATTGTACTTTAAGTAAAAATAAAAGAGCCAAAATATCAATCCCAGTTTTGGATTACTTTAATTAACAAAAAAAAAATGCATATAGCAGAGGATAGTTTCAATCTGCCTACCTCTGGGTTATGGGCCTAGCATGCTTCTATTGCAGTACTCTGCTGCACATGTAAGTGCAAGAGATCCTGAAGCACTCACTCATCATGGGAAAGTACCAATGTGTTTCTTCGTTGGTTGATGGAAGAAACATCTTACAAAAACTCTCCAGATTATTGACTTTTTAAAGTTTTTCTAGGAAACGTTTTAGATGAATGCTTATTAGCCTTTGTCAGTATGAACTTTTGCAAAGTGTCTCTGTGGCGCAATCAGTTAGTATGTACGGCTATTAACCAAAAGGTTGGTGGTTCAATCCCACCCAGGGACCTAATTGACCTTGTTATCAGATTTTGGTGATCTTTAAGTAGACAAGTCAAATTTCATACCCCCTGTTATGGTGTAGGGTACCTGGCCTTCTCTGATGTAATCAGAGTTAGATTTGATTCAGTGATTTTATAAAAACATCTAGGAAGCACAATTTAGCAGTGGGTTGCAGAGAAAAAGAAATATGCTGGCAAAAAAATCAAATTGCGTGATTAAACAGCTCTTCATTTTCTGGCTTTATTTTTATGCTAACAAATTTGTTCTCTGAAAAGTGTCCACAAAGCACAGCTCTGGGGGGTTTTCTCCTATATTAACTGCGTGTGTGTCAGGCGCTGCATGTGTGTCAGGCGCTGCGTGTGTGTCAGGCGCTGCGTGTGTGTCAGGCGCTGCGTGTGTGTCAGGCGCTGCGTGTCTGCGTGTGTGTCAGGCGCTGCGTGTCTGCGTGTGTGTCAGGCGCTGCGTGTCTGCGTGTGTGTCAGGCGCTGCGTGTCTGTGTGTCAGGTGCTGCGTGTGTGTGTCAGGTGCTGCGTGTGTGTGTGTCAGATGCTGCGTGTCTGCGTGTGTGTCAGGTGCTGCGTGTGAGTATGTCAGGTGCTGCGTGTGTCAGGAGCATGTGAGTGTCAGGTGCGTGTGTGTGTCAGGCGCTGCGTGTGTCAGGCGCTGCGTGTGTCAGGCGCTGCGTGTGTCAGGCGCGTGTGTGTCAGGCGCTGCCTGTGCGTCAGGCGCTGCGTGTCTGTGTGTGTCAGGCGCTGCGTGTCTGTGTGTGTCAGGCGCTGCGTGTGTGTCAGGCGCTGCCTGTGCGTGTGTGCCAGGCGCTGCCTGTGCGTGTGTGTCAGGCGCCGCGTGTCTGTCAGGCGCCGCGTGTCTGTCAGGCGCCGCGTGTGCGTCAGGCGCCGCGTGTGCGTCAGGCGCCGCGTGTGCGTCAGGCGCCGCGTGTCTATGTGCGTCAGGCACCGCGTGTGAGTGTGTGCGTGTGTGTCAGGTCCGTGTGAGTGTCAGGTGCTGCGTCTGTGTGTGCGTGTGTCAGGTGCTGCGTGTGAGTGTGTGCGCGTGTGTCAGGTCCGTGTGAGTGTCAGGTGCTGTGTGTGTGTGTGTCAGGTGCTGTGTGTGTGCGTGTGTGTCAGGTGCTGTGTGTGTGTGTGTGTCAGGTGCTGTGTGCGTGTGCGTCAGGCGCTGCATATGCGTATGCGTGTCAGGCGTTGCATGTCTGTGTGTCAGGCGCTGCGTGTCTGGGGGGGGTGGCCGGACACACAGCAGAGAGGGGGGGGGGGGGTGGCTGGACACACAGCAGAGAGGGGAGGGTGACCGGACACACGGCAGGGAGGGGAGGGGGTAGGGGGTGGCCGAACACAGCAGGAAGAGGGGGGAGTTGCCGAACACACAGCAGGGGAGGGGAGGGGATGGTGGCCAGACAAACAGCAGGGGAGGGGAGGGGGGGGGGAGGGTAGGCCGGACACACAGCAGGTGAGGGGGGGGGGTGGCTGGACACACAGCAGGGAGGGGGGGTAGGCAGGACACACAGCAGGGGAGGGGAGGGTGGCCGGACAAAAAGCAGGGAGGGGGGGGTAGGCCGGACACACAGCAGGGGAGGGGGGGTGGCTGGACACACAGCAGGTGAGGGGGGGGCTGGACACACAGCAGGTGAGGGGGGGGGGGGCTGGACACGCAGCAGGTGAGGGGGGGGGGGCTGGACACGCAGCAGGGGAGGGGGGGGTAGGCCGGACACACAGCAGGGGAGGGGAGGGTGGCCGGACACACAGCATGGGAGGGGAGGGTGGCCGGACACACAGCAGGGGAGGGGAGGGTGGCCGGACACACAGCAGGGAAGGGGAGGGTGGCCGGACACACAGCAGGGAAGGGGAGGGTGGCCGGACAAACAGCAGGGAGGGGGGGGTAGGCCGGACACACAGCAGGGGAGGAGGGGGGGGCTGGACACACAGCAGGTGAGGGGGGGGGGCTGGACACACAGCAGGTGAGGGGGGGGTAGGCCGGTCACACAGCAGGGAGGGGGGGGGGGGTAGGCCGCCGGACACACAGCAGGGGAGGGGAGGGTGGCCGGACAAACAGCAGGGAAGGGGGGGTAGGCCGGACACACAGCAGGTGAGGGGGGGGGGTGGCTGGACACACAGCAGGTGAGGGGGGGGGTCTGGACACACAGCAGGGAGGGGGGGGTAGGCCGGACAAACAGCAGGGAGGGGGGGGGGGTAGGCCGGACACACAGCAGGGAGGGGGGGGGGGGCTGGACACACAGCAGGGGGGGGTAGGCCAGACACACAGCAGGTGAGGGGGGGGTGGCTGGACACACAGCAGGGAGGGGGGGGGGTAGGCCGGACACACAGCAGGTGAGGGGGGGGGGCTGGACACACAGCAGGTGAGGGGGGGGGGGCTGGACACACAGCAGGTGAGGGGGGGGGTAGGCCGGACACACAGCAGGTGAGGGGGGGGTGGCTGGACACACAGCAGGGAGGGAAGGGGGTAGCCTTATTATAATAACCGTGTGGGGGAGGAGTCTGCGGCGGTGGGTGAATGAGATGTGGGGGCAGGCTGCTAAGGGTGCAGGGGAGGAGGGGAAGGGAGCCGGATGGATCTGAATGTGAGCCGCACGTAAGGGACCATACTGATCCTCCCCACCTCAGCCCGCTGGTGCTGCTGCTGCTGCTGCCTGACTTCTTCCGTGCAGCACAGCTGTCTTCTCCGGCTGCCGCTGCCGCTCCCGCACCCGCTTCAGGTGTGGGGGTAAAACACCGCTCAGTAGGCAAGCGCTGTCAGTCAGGAGTCAGCGCTGCACCGGATGTCTCTTCTGGATGTCCTCTGACTTTCTCCTGCGGCGCAACTCCAGCTATTCCTCCCGCTGCGGCTCCCACTTCGGGTAAGGGGACCATATTGCTCAGTAGTGAGCACTTTCGGTAAGCCTGCGGCTGCTATGCCGCTACCCCTCTCCTCCACAGTCCTAATGGGTCGCTGCAGTCTGTAAGGGACCGCAGGTGCACACACCCAGGAACCGCTGGCTCTCCTCCCGCCGCCAGCAGCTACTTTTATAACCTCAGCCTGCACGAGACCCCTTCCCTCACTCACTCTCGCTCTCCTGGCGGCCACTGCGCAGCCGCAACAAATTGAAAAGCCTTATCTCTATAATGGGGCATATTTCTCTTAATTAAAAAAACCCTATAACTTTCTGAAAAACCACAACCCCAAAAGGCACTACACTGGGGCATACTCTATCTAGTAAAACAAACCCCAAGTCTTAATTCGTCCTCTATCCGGAGTTATGCCTTCCCAAAAAATATCTAATTCACTCTATAGGAAAACGGTGTCAAAAAGCCACAAAGGAAGTCACAGAAAAAAACTGACAGTTGGAACTTTAGGTTACTCCCAATTCCTCATTTTTTATTATTTTGCCCTGAAATTTGGCATACAGCACCGGGTGACGATTCTACACGCCCATGCCAAATTTCAGCTCAGTACGTCCAATCAGTTTTGAGGTGTAGCCCCTCAAACACCATGCCCCCATCTCAGAAGTTCCCTATGGGAGAATTCCGTTTGTTCGATTCAGCCTTAATATAAGGGCACGACCGTGCCCTTATAATATCTATCTATCTATCTATCTATCTATCTATCTATCTATCTATCTATCGTATGTGTGTGTATATATACATCTATACATACATGCGCTAACACCTGGACATACACTGATGTACCCACACCTAATATCCATACATACACGCCCTGACACCTGGACATACACCAACATTCCCACACCTGCATCTATACATAAACATGCTGACACCTGGACATACACCAACGTACAAGCACCTGCATCTATATATACACGCGCTGACAAATGGACATACACCGACGTACCCACACTTGCATCTATACATACATGCACTGACATCTGGACATACAAGCACCTGCATCTATACATACACGCGCTGACACCTGAACCTACACTGACCTTCCCACACCTGCATCTATACATACACATTCTGACACCTGGACATACACAGACGTACCCACACCTGCATCTATACATACACGCGTTGACACCTGGACGTACACTGACGTACACACACCTACATCTATATATGCATGGATGCAAATGTGGGTACGTCTGTATACGTCCAGGTGTTAGCATGTGTATGTATAGATGTTAGGTGTGGGTACATCAGTGTATGTCCAGGTGTCAGCACATGTATGTATAGATTCACATGTGGGTAAGCCGGTGTACGTCCACGTGTCAGCATGTGTAGGTATAGATGCAGGTGTGGGTACGTTGGTGTACGTTTAGGGGTCAGCGTGTTAATGTATAGATGTTGGTGTGTGTATGTCAGTGTACGTACAGATATAGGTGTGTGTGTGTGTGTGTATGTATGTATGTATGTATGTATGTATATGTATAGAGGAAGGTGTGATACATACATATAACACATACATGATAGATACATACATATATCACACACACGATAGATAGATAGATAGATAGATAGAACACATACATACAAGATAGATACATACATACATACATACATACATGATAGATACATATATATACACACACATACGATAGATAGATAGATAGATAGATAGATAGATAGATAGATAGATAGATAGATAGATAGATAGATAGATAGATAGATAGATAGATATATCACAAACATATATGATTCATACATATATCACACACACATACATGATACATACATGAGAAAGATGAGGCCAGGGCCCCCTGCTGATGTTGCGTTGAGGAAGGCAGTGTTCCAGGGCGGATGCCAGTCGGGGAGAGCGCCGCGCAGCCCGGGAAAAATACTGCTGAGGAGCTACATCTGGAAGAGCCCCTGGGAGGGAGAGTGCCACATGCCCCATCCTGCGCGGCAGACTCTGCAGGCCTGCACATGGGAAGGGAGGTCTCTGGCCACACGTACTCACCCTTCTGCTGAAGCCCTCTCCAGCGGGGAGCGGGGCCAGGATGAATCTCAACCTGTGAGAACTATCTTCATGATCAAGAGATCTCATATGCAAGATAAGTATGTGTTGGGATAGGGCTGGGGAGGGTGGCTGCTCGGGCACACCCCCGTCAAGTTAAGGAGATTTAACTGAGGAAGCACAAGGGAACTCTCGTCTGGGGACAACAACTGCAGGGAGACCACAAGTTAGGACATGTGTCGGACATTAAACCATATGCAACAACTATTGCAAGCATTCCTGGGGGAAGGTCTGCAGCAGACGGATTTGCATACGGTGATGTCATCCAAGCAGTGGGCCAAAGTTGGCTGGAACCCTCATCTGTATATGAAAAGAGAAAAGGGGCATGCAGGGCATGGCGGCCTTTTGCGGCGCTTGGATAACCCCAAGTTTGCATTAAACACCCCCACCCTCCTTCGGTGTGGGGCTCATGTTGGCCATGCCCAAGCCCCTGAAGCATTCAAGCTGATTTCTTGCAGCAGCTGGGCACTGTAACAGCTTCAGAGCTGCTCTACAAGACAAGTAAAAGGGTGTGGGCCCTGCAGCACCACCTGTAGTTTGCATACACACATATATAGGACAGCATCTCTTATATGCCCCAGGGTCAATAAAATAGTATCCTTGTCTAGGCTATCCATCCCCTCAGATAAGGTATTTGTCCATGCCGCTACAGCACTACACACCCAGGCCGACGCAATTGCCGGTCTGAGTAAGGTACCTGAATGTGTATAAATGGACTTCAGGGTAATCTCCTGTTTGCGGTCAGCACACTCTTTGAGGGTAGCCGTATCCTGGGACGGGAGGGCTACCTTCTTGGATAAGCGTGTTAATGCTTTGTCCACCCTAGGGGAGGATTCCCATCGTAACCTATCCGTTGATGGGAAAGGATACGCCATAAGAATCCTTTTGGAAATCTGCAGTCTTTTATCTGGAGATTCCCAAGCTTTTTCACATAACTCGTTCAGCTCGTGTGAGGGGGGAAAGGTTACCTCAGGCTTCTTTCCCTTGTACATATGTACCCTCTTGTCAGCGACAGGGGGTTCCTCTGTGATGTGCAAAACATCTTTTATTGCCATAATCATAAATCGAATGGATTTTGCCAATTTTGGCTGTAACTTTGCATCATCGTAATCGACACTGGAGTCAGAATCCGTGTCGGTATCTGTGTCAACAATCTGGGATAGTGGGCGCTTATGAGACCCTGACAGTCCCTGCAACATAGGATCAGGCATGGGTTGAAACCCTGACTGTCCCAAAGCTTCTGCCTTGTCTAATCTTTTGTGCAATGAGTTTACACTAGCATTTAAAACATTCCACATATCCATCCAATCAGCTGTCGGCGGAGACACCACATTCATTTGCTCCCGCTCCTCTCTAATATAGCCTTCTTCCTCAGACATGTCGACACACGTGTACCGACACACTTCACACACAGGGAATGCTTTTTCTGAAGACAGTTTCCCCACAAGGCCCTTTGGAGAGACAGAGAGAGAGTATGCCAGCACACCCCCCAGCGCTATATAACCCAGGAATAAAACAGTAACTTAATGTTTGCCCAGTGGTGCTGCTGTATGTAATTTGCGAATTATGTGCCCCCCCCCCCCCCCTCTTTTCAACCCTCTTGTCTAACGTGGTATAAGCAGGGTAGAGTCCGGGGAGCTTCCTCTCAGCGGTGCTGTGGAGAAAAAATGGCGCTGGTGAGTGCTGAGGGAGAAGCCCCGCCCCCTCGGAGGCGGGCTTCTGTCCCGCTTAAACTGTAAAATTGGTGGGGGCTCATACATATATACAGTGCCCAGCTGTATATATGTTATATTTTTGCCAAAAAGAGGTTTATATTGCTGCCCAGGGCGCCCCCCCTGCGCCCTGCACCCTTACAGTGACCGGAGTATGTGAGGTGTATGGGAGCAATGGCGCACAGCTGCAGTGCTGTGCGCTACCTCAGTGAAGATCATGAACTCTGTGGAGCCCGTCTATCCCCATGGTCCTTACGGAGTCCCCAGCATCCTCTAGGACGTTAGAGAAACTAGGATTTTAATACCTACCGGTAAATCCTTTTCTCTTAGTCTGTTGAGGATGCTGGGCACCCGTCCCAGTGTGTACTGTGTCTGCAGTTATTAAATGGCCCTTAACTCCAGAACATTTATGTGGAGACAACTTTCCTGACTTGACCATCTTCCTTGGACGTTTTCCCCAGCCTCGGAGGGTTGCATCTGTGGTCCCTAGGATCCAGTCCTGGATCCCGAACCATCGCCCCTCTAGGAGGTGAGAACTGTGCAGCCACCAATGGAGTGAGATTCTGGTCTTGGAAGACAGGATTATCCTCCGGTGCATGTGTAGGTGGGATCCGGACCAATTGTCCAACAGGTCCCACTGGAACACTCTGGCATGGAACCTGCCAAACTGAATGGCCTCGTAGGCCACAACCATCTTCCCCAGCAACTGAATGCATTGATGGATTAACACTCTTGCTGGTTTCAGAATTTGTTTGACCAGACTCTGGATCTCCATAGCCTTTCCACTGGAAGAAAACCTCTTCTGTGTCCAGTATGTGTTATGATTCCAGCACTCTGGTCAGAGAAGATCTTATGGCAAGGACCGGAGCACTGGAACGGAATGCTGGGGAAGGGAGCAGGACAGGAAAATAGCCCCTGGCGCCCTAACTCTGTTGTCTCACCCGTGTTGTCAGAAATCCCCTGCGAGACTATGGTTTCTTGAGCCCTTGGCAGCCGCGTTTGAAGGGCGGATTATGTCTGCCCAACTTCGATGCCCCCCGGTCTTAATGAGAGACAAAGGGAAACCCGAGACAGGGTGATAACAAGAGGCCCTCTAACTAAACAACCAGGCCAGGGGCTAAGCAAACTCAAAACTATAATATGTGCGGAGAAACCGCCAGGAAAAAGGACAACCAAAATATCCACTTGTCCAATTCTCCTACCCGGCACCGCCGAGTACCAGAGAGGACTTGTGGAAGCGGAACCCTCCGCAAATGCTCCAAACACAAAATATAAAAGGTAAAGCGGCTGAGCCGCAACACATGGCAGAGCCGCAACTCACGAACACCACTGGATATAAAACGGTGATCAGTCAGGACTCCAGGGAACCAAACGACCTCTTGGGATGAGATGACAACTCCCGAATACCGGACTTCTGTGGACTGGAATGACCGGATACAGCAGGACTGGAAACAGACTCTCAGCAAACAAAGGCAGCATGCAGGAAGCTATTACCGGCATCTGTGAGAAGCCCTGGGAGTGTATTTAACAAGGAGTCCTCCAATCAGCTGCTAAAGGCTGATTAGAATAAATGCCGTGCAGCTGCCTTGCTGCACGGCCAGAGAGCAGGTGAATATCTTAATTTCCTAAAGCCTAGCAACGGGGAACGCGGTCCACCAGTGGCGTCCCCGTTGCTAGGGTCCGTGCGGCTCAGCGCGCCCGGCGTCTAGCATTGCTTGGGAGCCGGCGGCTGTACGTGCATGGCATCTCTAGTTGCTAGGCGCCGGGCCGCGCAGACCATCAAGCGGACCCCGGCGCCTAACAGTACCCCCCCCTTGAGGAGGGGTCAAGGAACCCCTAAAGCCAGGTTTCTGAGGAAATTCCCGAAAAAATGCCCTCTTGAGCCTCGGGGCATGAAGATCCTTATCCAGGACCCAAGACCTTTCCTCCGGACCATAGCCTTTCCAGTGAACCAGAAAATACAGCCGATCCCGGGACAATTTGGAATCGAGAACCTTCTCTACCAAGAACTCCTGTTGTCCCTGTACATCCACTGGAGATCTACCCTGAGAGATCTTCCGAGGAAATCTACTGGAAGAAACGTATTGTTTCAACAGGGAACAATGAAACGTATTTCCAATCCTGAGAGATCTTGGTAAACGTAACCGAAAGGCAACTGGGTTGACTCTTTTAATAATAAGAAATGGCCCAATAAATTTGGGTCCCAGTCTAGCTGAGGATTGTCGAAGCCTGATGTTGCGAGTCGACAACCACACCCTATCTCCCACCTTAAAAGTGCAAGGACGTCGGAGCCTGTCAGAAAATTTCTTCTCTCGAAAGGCCGCTTTTCTGAGAGCAAGGTGCACCTTTTTCCAAATGGCTCTGAGATGGGAGGTTAAGGTAAGCGAGGAGACTGAGGAATGATGAAAAAAAGAATTAGCTCTGGGGTGAAAACCAAAAACTGAAAAGAATGGAGACTCTTTAGTGGAGGAATGACAAGAATTATTGTAAGCAAATTCAGCCAACGGAAGAAACTCGGACCAATCATTCTGGAGTTTGGCTGAATACAAGCGCAAATATTGTTTCAATGATTGGTTAACTCGTTCGGTTTGCCCGTTGGATTGTGGGTGGTAACCGGATGTTAACGACAATTTCATCTTCAATGAGGCACAAAAACATTTCCAGAATTGTGCGATGAATTGTGGACCCCGATCAGAAACAATATCAGTAGGTAACCCATGAAGCCTGAATACATGGCGGAGAAACAAAACTGCCAACCCTTGGGCAGAAGGCAATCGGGGAAGAGCAATAAAATGAGCCATTTTACTAAAACGGTCCACTACCACCCATATGACTCGGAATCCGGCTGAAAGGGGAAGGTCAACCACAAAATCCATGGAAATATGAGACCACGGCCTGAGAGGAACATTTAAGGGCATAAGTTGCCCGATGGGCAAGGAACGGGGAACCTTATGCTGTGCACAAACCTGACATGAATAAACAAATTCCTTGACGTCTTTAGAAAGACCAGGCCACCATACTGAGCGAGAGACTAACTCCAATGTCTTAGAGACTCCTGGATGCCCTGAAACTTTGTTATCATGGAATTCCGTTAAAACAGTAACTCTCAAAAACTCAGGGACGTAAAGACGACCAGCAGGAGTAATTCTAGGAGCTTGGTGTTGAAGCTGTTTTAACTGGGTAAATAAATCTTGTGTGAGGCCCGCCCAGATGACCGAAGATGGAAGTATGGGGGTAACAGGATTGTTATTGTGAACCAGAAGAAAGCTATGTGACAGGGCATCAGCCTTAGTATTCTTGGAACCAGGCCTGAAAGTGATTATAAATTTGAAACGCGTAAAAAATAATGCCCAACGTGCCTGCCGGGCATTAAGCCGCTTAGCCGATTCAATCTATTGCAGGTTCTTATGGTCAGTCAATACCGAAATAGTATGTTTTGCTCCCTCCAGCCAATGCCTCCACTCCTCGAAAGCCCATTTTACCGCCAGTAACTCCCGATTACCAACGTCATAGTTGGATTCAGCGGAGGAGAATTTCCTGGACATAAAGGCACAAGGATATAACTCCAGAGACTCCGGATCCTTTTGAGAAAGGATAGCCCCCACTCCAACCTCCGAGGCATCAACCTCCACCACAAAGGGCAATTCCGGATTAGGATGTCTGAGGACTGGAGCCGAGACAAAGGCTTGTTTCTAGGCCCGGAAGGACAACTCAGCTTCACGCGACCAGTTGGTAGGATCCGCTCCTTTCTTTGTCAGAGCTACAATGGGAGCAACCAGGTCAGAAAAAGAATGAATGAACCTCCTATAATAATTCGCAAACCCTAAAAAACGCTTAATTGCTTTTAAATTGGTGGGTTGCGCCCAACTAAGGATGGCCTGGAGTTTCTTTGGTTCCATGGAAAATCCCTGAGGGGAAATTATGTACCCTAAAAAAGATACTTCCGTGACATGAAACTCACACTTCTCCAGCTTGGCATATAAATGATTCTCACATAACTTTTGAAGAACCAGACGCACCTGGGTAACATGTTGTTCCATTGATTTAGAAAAAATCAGGATGTCGTCTAAGTAAACGACCACGAATTTCCCTAGGAAGTCACGGAGCACATCGTTAATGAGGTCTTGAAAAACTGCCGGAGCATTGGACAGGCCGAACGGCATCACTAGGTATTCGTAGTGACCCGACTGAGTACTGAAGGCCGTTTTCCACTCATCTCCAGATTTAATTCGGATGAGGTTGTACGCTCCTCTAAGGTCAATTTTAGAAAAAATCACAGCAGAACGTAACTGATCAAAGAGTACAGAAATCAACGGCAAAGGATAGGTGTTTTTAACTGAGATCTTATTCAGGGCTCTAAAATCAATGCAAGGTCTAAGCGAGCCATCCTTTTTCTCCACAAAGAAGAAGCCTGCACTTAAAGGATATTTTGATGGTCTAATAAATCCTTTCTCAAGGCTCTCCTTTACATAATCATTCATAGCCGCAGTTTCTGGCCCGGATAATGCATATAATCTTCCCTTTGGCAATGCGGCACCAGGAATTAACTCAATAGCACAATCATAAGGCCGATGGGGAGGCAGAATGTCCGCATTGCCTTTGGAGAAAACATCAGCAAACTCCTGGTATTCCACCGGAATGAGTTCTGGAATGATAGCTGCTACTCTGACTGGAAACGTGATACATTCCTTATCACAAAAAGTACCCCAATGTGAAATCTCCCCCGACCGCCAATCAATGGTGGGATTATGAAAGGCCAGCCAAGGGTGACCCAGAACAACTGGAACTGCTGGGCAATGTGTAAGAAAGAACTCGATTTTCTCGGAATGTAGAGCTCCTACTGTAAGTAGTACAGGGGGTGTACAGAGAGAAATAATCCCATTAGACAGCGGACTCCCATCTAAGCCATGCATGGTGACACACCTACCCAAAGGTAACTGAGGAATGCCTAAGGCCTTAGCCCAAGTTAAATCCATAAAGTTTCCTGCAGCTCCACTGTCAACAAAAGCCGACACCAAAGAACTGAGGCTGCCAAAGGAAACTTTAACTGGGACTAAAAGGGAGTTATTCGAGGAGATAAGCTGCAGACCTAGGTGAACCCCCTCACAATTCACCTGGTCAAAGCGTTTCCCGACTTGTTCGGACAATTACGAGCAAAATGTCCCTTACCCCCACAGTACAGACAAAGACCAGAATTTTGCCTTCTGGCTCTTTCTTCAGGAGACAGCCGGAAGAGACCCATCTGCATGGTCTCCTCTACGTCTTCAGGAATGGAATATACACACGGACTTGACCTTACAGGTGCTCCCTTTTCAGCCCTCCGCTCTCTGAGACGACGATCAATCTTAATAGAAAGCTCCATGAGTTTATCGAGAGTCTCAGGAGCGGGGTACTGAAGGAGACTGTCTTTTATAGACTCTGATAAGCCGAGGCGAAACTGACTGCGCAGGGCTGGGTCATTCCAGCCACAGTCGTTCGACCAACGGCGAAACTCCGTACAATAAACCTCTGCAGGATTTCTACCCTGTCTGAGAGCGCGCAACTGACTTTCAGCGGACGCCTCTCTATCAGGGTCATCATACAAGAGCCCTAAAGACTCAAAAAAAGCGTCAATTGACAACAATGCCGGATCCTCTGCTCTTAAACCAAATGCCCAGGTCTGAGGATCCCCCTGGAGCAAAGAAATAATAAACCCGACCCGCTGAGATTCAGTACCCGAGGAAGTCGGTCTTAAACGAAAATAAAGTTTACAGGATTCTTTAAAATTAAAAAAACTCTTTTCTATCACCAGAAAAACGGTCAGGCAAATGCATCTTTGGTTCAGGGACTACCCTTGGGGAAGCTCGCAAAAGATCTTCCTGCGACTTCACCCGAAGAGAAAGATCCTGAACCATCTGAGTAAGTTCTAGAATCTGGCTGACTAAGAGCTGACCAGGATTTGGCCCTAAACCTGTTGGATTCATGAGGCCGATAAACTCTCACAAAACTGAATGAGAAAAAATTAAACCCTGTTTAATTTTAAGTTTTGGTATGGCCGGTAATAATGTTATGATTCCAGCACTCTGGTCAGAGAAGATCTTATGGCAAAGACTGGAGCACTGGAACGGAATGCTGGGGAAGGGAGCAGGACAGGAAAATAGCCCCTGGCGCCCTAACTCTGTTGTCTCACCCGTGTTGTCAGAAATCCCCTGCGAGACTATGGTTTCTTGAGCCCTTGGCAGCCGCGTTTGAAGGGCGGATTATGTCTGCCCAACTTCGATGCCCCCCGGTCTTAATGAGAGACAAAGGGAAACCTGAGACAGGGTGATAACAAGAGGCCCTCTAACTAAACAACCAGGCCAGGGGCTAAGCAAACTCAAAACTATAATATGTGCGGAGAAACCGCCAGGAAAAAGGACAACCAAAATATCCACTTGTCCAATTCTCCTACCCGTCACCGCCAAGTACCAGAGAGGACTTGTGGAAGCGGAACCCTCCGCAAGTGCTCCAAACACAAAATATAAAAGGTAAAGCGGCTGAGCCGCAACACACGGCAGAGCCGCAACTCACGAACACCACTGGATATAAAACGGTGATCAGTCAGGACTCCAGGGAACCAAACGACCTCTTGGGATGAGATGATAACTCCCGAATACCGGACTTCTGCGGACTGGAATGACCGGATACAGCAGGACTGGAAACAGACTCTCAGCAAACAAAGGCAGCATGCAGGAAGCTATTACCGGCGTCTGTGAGAAGCCCTGGGAGTGTATTTAACAAGGAGTCCTCCAATCAGCTGCTAAAGGCTGATTAGAATAAATGCCGTGCAGCTGCCTTGCTGCACGGCCAGAGAGCAGGTGAATATCTTAATTTCCTAAAGCCTAGCAATGGGGAACGCGGTCCGCCAGTGGCGTCCCCGTTGCTAGGGTCCGTGCGGCTCAGCGCGCCCGGCGTCTAGCGTTGCTAGGGAGCCGGCGGCTGTACGTGCACGGCGTCTCTAGTTGCTAGGCGCCGGGCCGCGCAGACCATCAAGCGGACCCCGGCGCCTAACAGTATGACTCCCAAAAACAACAACCGCGTCATTGGGACCAACTGCGATTTTGGCAAGTTTAGGAGCCAACCATGTTGTTGAAGAACTGTCAGGGAGAGTGCAATGTTTTGCACCAACTGGTCCCTGGATCTCGCCTTTATCAGGAGATCATCCAAGTACGGGATAATTGTGACTTCTTGCTTGCGAAGGAGAACCATAATTTCCGCCATCACCCTGGTGAAAATCCTCGGAGCCGTGGACAGACCAAACGGCAATGTCTGAAATTGGTAATGACAATCCTGAATTGCAAACCTTAGGTAGCTTGAGGCAGTGGCTAAATGGGAACATGTAAGTAGGCATCCTTTATGTCTACCAAAACCATGAAATCTCCATCCTCCGGACTGGAGATCACTGCCCTGAGAAATTCCATCTTGAAATTGAATTTCTTTAGGAAGAAATTGAGGGATTTCAGATTTAAGATTGGTCTGACTGAGCCGTCCGGCTTCGGGACCACGAAGAGGCTTGAATAAAAACCTTCTCCCTGCTGACTAAGGCCAATTTGAACAATCGGTGAGGGGGAACGTCTTGAAACCCCAGTTTGTACCCTTGGGACACTATTTGTAAAACCCACGAGTCCAGGTCCGAATGAATCCAGAACTGACTGAAGAGTTTTAGACGTGCCCCCACTGGTGTGGGCTCCTGCAAGAAAGCCCCAGTGTCATGCAGTGGATTTGGCGGAAGCAGAGGACAATCTCTGGTCCTGCGATCTTGAAGAGGCTACAGACCTCTTCCTTTTCCTTCCTTTACCTGCAAAGAAAGGGGAATCTAAACTTCTTGCATATCTATTGGGCCAAAATGACTGCGGTAGATAATGATGCGTCTTCATCCGTTGACAGGGAACATAGGGCAAGAAGGTTGACTTACCATTGAAATGAGGATGCATCTTGCTGCCTTTCCAATGAAGCAAGTTTAATTTAGTAATAGGTGAAAAACCATCCTTACAAAGGTGTTAATCAGAGACTTGGCTTTGTGGACACTTTTCAGAGAACAAATTTGTTAGCATAAAAATAAAGCCAGAAAATGAAGAGCTGTTTAATCACTCAATTGGATTTTTCTGCCAGCATATTTTTTTTCTCTGCAACCCACTGCTAAATTGTGCTTTCTAGCTGTTTTTATAAAATCACTGAATCAAATCTAACTCTGATTACATCAGAGAAGGCCAGGTACCCTACACCATAACAGGGGGTTTGAAATTTTGACTTGTCTACTTAAAGATCACCAAAATCTGATAACAAGGTCAATTAGGTCCCTGGGTGGGATTGAACCACCAACCTTATGGTTAATAGCCGTACATACTAACTGATTGCGCCACAGAGACACTTTGCAAAAGTCCATACTGACAAAGGCTAATAAGCATTCATCTAAAACGTTTCCTAGAAAAACTTTAAAAAGTCAATAATCTGGAGAGTTTTTGTAAGATGTTTCTTCCATCAACCAACGAAGAAACACATTGGTACTTTCCCATGATGAGTGAGTGCTTCAGGATCTCTTGCACTTACATGTGCAGCAGAGTACTGCAATGGAAGCATGCTGGGCCCATAACCCAGAGGTAGGCAGATTGAAACTATCCTCTGCTATATGCATTTTTTTTTGTTAATTAAAGTAATCCAAAACTGGGATTGATATTTTGTCTCTTTTATTTTTACTTAAAGTACAATAACTTTTACCATTTTAATTTGTTTTAATAGTATATTGACAGTATTGTTTTCTTTCAAAAATCCACTTCATTTTCTTTACCCTATTATTAAAATGGTAATTGACAAAAACAAACTACATTGTCACCAGAAGAGCAATACAAAATGTACAAGTGATATATTAAAATCATCTTTCCAGCTTGAATTTCAATGATGCATTGGGTCAACAATTTTGTGAGAAACATCTTCACCCTTAAATAAAGATTTTCTTAATTCCTTACCTGTGTGCTAATTAGATATCACCTTGTTTTAACATTAAACAGACTTCCACATGAGAAAGCAGCAAGGATGCAGTGGCGTTAATGTTTCCTGGTGTCAACCTGTATTATTTCAGTAGACATTGAAATGAGGATACATCTTGCTGCCTTTCCAATGAAGCAAGTTTAATTTAGTAATAGGTGAAAAACCATCCCTACAAAGGTGTTAATCAGAGACTTGGCTTTGTGGACACTTTTCAGAGAACAAATTTGTTAGCATAAAAATAAAGCCAGAAAATGAAGAGCTGTTTAATCACGCAATTTGATTTTTTTGCCAGCATATTTCTTTTTCTCTGCAACCCACTGCTAAATTGTGCTTCCTAGATGTTTTTATAAAATCACTGAATCAAATCTAACTCTGATTACATCAGAGAAGGCCAGGTACCCTACACCATAACAGGGGGTTTGAAATTTTGACTTGTCTACTTAAAGATCACCAAAATCTGATAACAAGGTCAATTAGGTCCCTGGGTGGGATTGAACCACCAACCTTTTGGTTAATAGCCGTACATACTAACTGATTGCGCCACAGAGACACTTTGCAAAAGTACATACTGACAAAGGCTAATAAGCATTCATCTAAAACGTTTCCTAGAAAAACTTTAAAAAGTCAATAATCTGGAGAGTTTTTGTAAGATGTTTCTTCCATCAACCAACGAAGAAACACATTGGTACTTTCCCATGATGAGTGAGTGCTTCAGGATCTCTTGCACTTACATGTGCAGCAGAGTACAGCAATGGAAGCATGCTGGGCCCATAACCCAGAGGTAGGCAGATTGAAACTATCTTCTGCTATATGCATTTTTTTTTGTTAATTAAAGTAATCCAAAACTGGGATTGATATTTTGGCTCTTTTATTTTTACTTAAAGTACAACAACTTTTACCATTTTAATTTGTTTTAATAGTATATTGACAGTATTGTTTTCTTTCAAAAATCCACTTCATTTTCTTTACCCTATTATTAAAATGGTAATTGACAAAAACAAACTACATTGTCACCAGAAGAGCAATACAAAATGTACAAGTGATATATTAAAATCATATTTCCAGCTTGAATTTCAATGATGCATTGGGGCAACGATTTTGTGAGAAACATCTTCACCCTTAAATAAAGATTTTCTTAATTCCTTACCTGTGTGCTAATTAGATATCACCTTGTTTTCATATTAAACAGACTTCCACATGAGAAAGCAGCAAGGATGCAGTGGCGTTAATGTTTCCTGGTGTCAACTTGTATTATTTCAGTAGACATTGAAATGAGGATGCATCTTGCTGCCTTTCCAATGAAGCAAGTTTAATTTAGTAATAGGTGAAAAACCATCCTTACAAAGGTGTTAATCAGAGACTTGGCTTTGTGGACACTTTTCAGAGAACAAATTTGTTAGCATAAAAATAAAGCCAGAAAATGAAGAGCTGTTTAATCACTCAATTGGATTTTACTGCCAGCATATTTTTTTTTCTCTGCAACCCACTGCTAAATTGTGCTTCCTAGCTGTTTTTATAAAATCACTGAATCAAATCTAACTCTGATTACATCAGAGAAGGCCAGGTACCCTACACCGTAACAGGGGGTTTGAAATTTTGACTTGTCTACTTAAAGATCACCAAAATCTGATAACAAGGTCAATTAGGTCCCTGGGTGGGATTGAACCACCAACCTTATGGTTAATAGCCGTACATACTAACTGATTGCGCCACAGAGACACTTTGCAAAAGTCCATACTGACAAAGGCTAATAAGCATTCATCTAAAACGTTTCCTAGAAAAACTTAAAAAAGTCAATAATCTGGAGCGTTTTTGTAAGATGTTTCTTCTATCAACCAACGAAGAAACACATTGGTACTTTCCCATGATGAGTGAGTGCTTCAGGATCTCTTGCACTTACATGTGCAGCAGAGTACAGCAATGGAAGCATGCTGGGCCCATAACCCAGAGGTAGGCAGATTGAAACTATCCTCTGCTATATGCATTTTTTTTTGTTAATTAAAGTAATCCAAAACTGGGATTGATATTTTGGCTCTTTTATTTTTACTTAAAGTACAATAACTTTTACCATTTTAATTTGTTTTAATAGTATATTGACAGTATTGTTTTCTTTCAAAAATCCACTTCATTTTCTTTACCCTATTATTAAAATGGTAATTGACAAAAACAAACTACATTGTCATCAGAAGAGCAATATAAAATGTACAAGTGATATATTAAAATCATCTTTCCAGCTTGAATTTAAATGATGCATTGGGTCAACAAATTTGTGAGAAACATCTTCACCCTTAAATAAAGATTTTCTTAATTCCTTACCTGTGTGCTAATTAGATATCACCTTGTTTTCACATTAAACAGACTTCCACATGAGAAAGCAGCAAGGAAGCAGTGGCGTTAATGTTTCCTGGTGTCAACTTGTATTATTTCAGTAGACATTGAAATGAGGATGCATCTTGCTGCCTTTCCAATGAAGCAAGTTTAATTTAGTAATAGGTGAAAAACCATCCTTACAAAGGTGTTAATCAGAGACTTGGCTTTGTGGACACTTTTCAGAGAACAAATTTGTTAGCATAAAAATAAAGCCAGAAAATGAAGAGCTGTTTAATCACTCGATTGGATTTTTCTGCCAGCATATTTTTTTTTCTCTGCAACCCACTGCTAAATTGTGCTTCCTAGCTGTTTTTTTATAAAATAACTGAATCAAATCTAACTCTGATTACATCAGAGAAGGCCATGTACCCTACACCATAAGAGGGGGTTTGAAATTTTGACTTGTCTACTTAAATATCACCAAAATCTGATCACAAGTTTAATTACATCCCTGGGTGGGATTGAACCACCAACCTTTCGGTTAATAGCCGAACACACTAACCGATTGCGCCACAGAGACACTTTGCAAAAAGTGCATACTGACAAAGGCTAATAAGCATAAATCTAGAACGTTTCCTAGAAAAACATTAAAAAATCAATAATCTGGAGAGTTTTTGTAAGATGTTTCTTCCATCAACCAACGAATAAACACATTGGTACTTTCCCATGATGAGTGAGTGCTTCAGGATCTCTTGCACTTACATGTGCAGCAGAGTACTGCAATGGAAGCATGCTGGACCCATAACCCAGAGGTAGGCAGATTGAAACTATCCTTTGCTATATGCATTTTTTTTGTTAATTTAAGTAATCAAAACTGGGATTGATATTTTTGCTCTTTTATTTTTACTTAAAGTACAATAACTTTTACCATTTTAATTTGTTTTAATAGTATATTGACAGTATAGTTTTCTTTCAAAAATCCACTTAATTTTCTTTACCCTGTTATTAAAATGGTAATTGAAAAAAAAACTACATTGTCACCAGAAGAGCAATACAAAATGTACAAGTGATATATTAAAATCATCTTTCCAGCTTGAATTTCAATGATGCATTGGGGCAACAATTTTGTGAGAAACATCTTCACCCTTAAATAAAGATTTTCGGAATTCCTTACCTGTGTGCTAATTAGATATCACCTTGTTTTCACATTAAACAGACTTCCACATGAGAAAGCAGCAAGGATGCAGTGGCGTTAATGTTTCCTGGTGTCAACCTGTATTATTTCAGTAGACATTGAAATGAGGATGCATCTTGCTGCCTTTCCAATGAAGCAAGTATAATTTAGTAATAGGTGAAAAACCATCCTTACAAAGGTGTTAATCAGAGACTTGGCTTTGTGGACACTTTTCAGAGAACAAATTTGTTAGCATAAAAATAAAGCCAGAAAATGAAGAGCTGTTTAATCACTCAATTGGATTTTTCTGCCAGCATATTTTTTTTCTCTGCAAACCACTGCTAAATTGTGCTTCCTAGCTGTTTTTATAAAATCAATGAATCAAATCTAACTCTGATTACATCAGAGAAGGCCAGGTACCCTACACCATAAGAGGCGGTTTGAAATTTTGACTTGTCTACTTAAAGATCACCAAAATCTGATAACAAGATCAATTACATCCCTGGGTGGGATTGAACCACCAACCTTTTAGTTAACAGCCGTACACACTAACTGATTGCGCCACAGAGACACTTTGCGAAAGTGCATACTGACAAAGGCTAATAAGCATTCATCTAAAACGTTTCCTAGAAAAACTTTAAAAAGTCAATAATCTGGAGAGTTTTATAAGATGTGTTGAATACTGTGACAGAGGCAACCTGCTGAAGGCCTAACAGTTATGTGTGTGCACTACGGGATAGTACGTATATTATGTATACATCCAATAAGCAAAGGGTTCTCATATTCACTAGTATAATATGAAAGCATAACAGAATCCATTTTGATTCTAGCTAGATGATATAGCAAATTCATCTTGAACTTTTTACACACCCTGAGAGAAAAACAACTTTGTTGGCTAAGTATTGTTTCCACATACGCACTTTCTAAAAGCTCATAGAGACCAGATGTAATTCCTAATATGGACACAGTTGAAGCTCACGAGTATCTTTTTAGTATTCTTGACAATTGTCCCAATATTGCATAACTCTATTGCCTAACATTGTATTCCTGGGGTATGAAATCATATGGGAGGAATATACAAAAGGGGTGTAACTGTGTATTATATAAAACTCATTGTTGATACGTGTATGTTGTTGTTAAATGATTTGACACAGGACGAGAGAATGCTACTTCTCCCCTGTATACGGGCGTGGCCCTTTGAATAAATAATAATTGATTTTTATAAATCCATTTTCAATTCATTCTTTTACCTAACAACCCAAACAGCAACAAGATGGTTAATTTAGTTAATCCAAGAGAATTCAACAGATGGGGGCTATGTCCTTGGAACTATAGATCTCGATCTCTTCATCAAATTCTCAAAGGGGTGTGCCAGCCAGCCAGCAGCTGATGATGGAAGGAACATCCCAAGTCATAACAGCACTGGTAAGTATAGAATACCATGGTATGTGCTGTATTCCAGTACATGCTGTTTCTATACCTGCCAGCTGTCTGTGTGATTGTATTTTTTATAATATGAGAATGAGAAGTGGAGAGATTGAAAAAAAACTAGTAAAATAACTCAGGGACCTGTTTGTTGTTGCTTGTTTGTAAAATGAATACCAAAATTATGTCCAAATCGGTTGAAGGACCAAGTAACTCGGAAATGATGATTGACAGATGCTGTTGCATGTAAATAAGAATACCAAAATTAATTCAAAGATTTGAGCAAAGAAACAGTGACCTGTGTTTTTCACTCTATGAATGATTGCATGAATAAGTGCTTTGGACCAAGAGCCAAATAAAGTAAAAAGCACATAGATCACCTCCACTTGTTAGTCAGCTACACGTGTATAAGAAGGGTACATTAGAAAAAAATAGAGTGAACAACCCGAGGTTATAGGGATTATATGTAACTGAGTGTAAGTATATATTGCAATACTGAGCTGCTAAGAGCTGCTGGTTGTTTTAAGCATAACCTAAGCATGTTGCTTTGTGATTGTAGTTGTGATAAGAGGATCTACTGCAGCTTCCCAGTTGACAGACGTGTCGCGTGTGTGAAAAATTGCAGGGATTGCGAATTTTTCCAGCGTATGGGAAGGGCAGGGAGGATTAACCCTAAGTGTGCATATCATGTATGGAAGAAATATTCCATAGAAGCACAAATTTTGTATAGTACTGTGACAAAGGGTACAGTATATGTTTTGCATTTAAATCATGCTGTATAATATTGGCCTGATCAACCAATACTAAGCGTATTTTGAAATCGGCAAAACTGTTGAAATCTGCAAGAAATTGAAGTTTGCAAACTGTATTTAAATTTGTGTGTTATGGTTTTGTGTGTGGGACATAATGTTCAGTTAAGTATATTCTCAGATCTGTGTCTAATGGAAACCTTCTGTCTGTGATTGGCATGGTTACAAGTTTTGAAATAATAAGGTTTGTGGTACCGAAACCGGACGGTTCGGTGAGACCCATTTTAAATTTTAAATCTTTGAACACGTATATAAAACGGTTCAAGTTCAAGATGGAATCGCTCAGGGCGGTTATCTCAAGCCTGGAGGAAGGGGATTACATGGTATCACTGGACATCAAGGATGCTTACCTGCATGTCCCCATTTACTCTCCTCACCAGGAGTACCTCAGATTTGTGGTACAGGACTGTCATTACCAATTCCAGACGCTGCCGTTTGGTCTGTCCACGGCACCGAGGGTGTTTACCAAGGTAATGGCCGAGATGATGATACTCCTGCGAAAAAAGGGAGTTATAATTATCCCGTACTTGGACGATCTCCAGATAAAGGCGAGGTCCAAGGAACAGTTGTTGATCGGAGTAGCACTAGAATTAAAATTTTAAAGCCTCCTGTTAGGCCATCATCTACACGACATAGCCCTGAATTTTCCAATGCGCAGCTCTTTGCAAAAGAGAGATATTGGCAAGGAAAAGCTGTCTTGTACCTTTGCATTTTTCTCCCAAACGAAGGACACTAGAAAGAAAATTTTAAAGCCTCCTGTTAGGCCATCATCTACACGACATAGCCCTGAATTTTCCAATGCGCAGCTCTTTGCAAAAGAGAGATATTGGCAAGGAAAAGCTGTCTTGTACCATTGCATTTTTCTCCCAAACGAAGGACACTAGAAAGAAAATTTTAAAGCCTCCTGTTACGCCATCATCTACACGACATAGCCCTGAATTTTCCAATGCGCAGCTCTTTGCAAAAGAGAGATATTGGCAAGGAAAAGCTGTCTTGTACCTTTGCATTTTTCTCCCAAACGAAGGTCACTAGAAAGAAAATTTTAAAGCCTCCTGTTAGGCCATCATCTACACGACATAGCCCTGAATTTTCCAATGCGCAGCTCTTTGCAAAAGAGAGATATTGGCAAGGAAAAGCTGTCTTGTACCTTTGCATTTTTCTCCCAAACGAAGGTCACTAGAAAGAAATTTTTAAAGCCTCCTGTTAGGCCATCATCTACACGACATAGCCCTGAATTTTCCAATACGTAGCTCTTTGCAAAAGAGAGATATTGGCAAGGAAAAGCTGTCTTGTACCTTTGCATTTTTCTCCCAAACGAAGGACACTAGAAAGAAAATTTTAAAGCCTCCTGTTAGGCCATCATCTACACGACATAGCCCTGAATTTTCCAATGCGCAGCTCTTTGCAAAAGAGAGATATTGGCAAGGAAAAGCTGTCTTGTACCTTTGCATTTTTCTCCCAAACGAAGGACACTAGAATAAAAATTTTAAAGCCTCCTGTTAGGCCATCATCTACACGACATAGCCCTGAATTTTCCAATGCGCAGCTCTTTGCAAAAGAGAGATATTGGCAAGGAAAAGCTGTCTTGTACCTTTGCATTTTTCTCCCAAACGAAGGTCACTAGAAAGAAAATTTTAAAGCCTCCTGTTAGGCCATCATCTACACGACATAGCCCTGAATTTTCCAATGCGTAGCTCTTTGCAAAAGAGAGATATTGGCAAGGAAAAGCTGTCTTGTACTTTTGCATTTTTCTCCCAAACGAAGGACACTAGAAAGAAAATTTTAAAGCCTCCTGTTAGGCCATCATCTACACGACATAGCCCTGAATTTTCCAATGCGCAGCTCTTTGCAAAAGAGAGATATTGGCAAGGAAAAGCTGTCTTGTACCTTTGCATTTTTCTCCCAAACGAAGGACACTAGAAAGAAAATTTTAAAGCCTCCTGTTAGGCCATCATCTACACGACATAGCCCTGAATTTTCCAATGCGCAGCTCTTTGCAAAAGAGAGATATTGGCAAGGAAAAGCTGTCTTGTACCATTGCATTTTTCTCCCAAACGAAGGACACTAGAAAGAAAATTTTAAAGCCTCCTGTTAGGCCATCATCTACACGACATAGCCCTGAATTTTCCAATGCGCAGCTCTTTGCAAAAGAGAGATATTGGCAAGGAAAAGCTGTCTTGTACCATTGCATTTTTCTCCCAAACGAAGGACACTAGAAAGAAAATTTTAAAGCCTCCTGTTAGGCCATCATCTACACGACATAGCCCTGAATTTTCCAATGCGCAGCTCTTTGCAAAAGAGAGATATTGGCAAGGAAAATCTGTCTTGTACCTTTGCATTTTTCTCCCAAACGAAGGTCACTAGAAAGAAAATTTTAAAGCCTCCTGTTAGGCCATCATCTACACGACATAGCCCTGAATTTTCCAATGCGCAGCTCTTTGCAAAAGAGAGATATTGGCAAGGAAAAGCTGTCTTGTACCTTTGCATTTTTCTCCCAAACGAAGGTCACTAGAAAGAAATTTTTAAAGCCTCCTGTTAGGCCATCATCTACACGACATAGCCCTGAATTTTCCAATGCGTAGCTCTTTGCAAAAGAGAGATATTGGCAAGGAAAAGCTGTCTTGTACCTTTGCATTTTTCTCCCAAACGAAGGACACTAGAAAGAAAATTTTAAAGCCTCCTGTTAGGCCATCATCTACACGACATAGCCCTGAATTTTCCAATGCGCAGCTCTTTGCAAAATAGAGATATTGGCAAGGTAAAGCTGTCTTGTACCTTTGCATTTTTTTCCCAAACGAAGGACACTAGAATTAAAATTTTAAAGCCTCCTGTTAGGCCATCATCTACACGACATAGCCCTGAATTTTCCAATGCGCAGCTCTTTGCAAAAGAGAGATATTGGCAAGGAAAAGCTGTCTTGTACCTTTGCATTTTTCTCCCAAACGAAGGACACTAGAAAGATAATTTTAAAGCCTCCTGTTAGGCCATCATCTACACGACATGGCCCTGAATTTTCCAATGCGCAGCTCTTTGCAAAAGAGAGATATTGGCAAGGAAAAGCTGTCTTGTACCTTTGCATTTTTCTCCCAAACGAAGGACACTAGAATTAAAATTTTAAAGCCTCCTATTAGTGCTTCATCTAAACGGCATAGCCCTGAATTTTCCAATGCGTAGCTCTTTGCAATAGAGAGATATTGGCAAGGAAAAGCTGTCTTGTACCTTTGCATTTTTCTCCCAAACGAAGGACACTAGAATTAAAATTTTAAAGCCTCCTGTTAGGCCATCATCTACACGACATAGCCCTGAATTTTCCAATGCGCAGCTCTTTGCAAAAGAGAGATATTGGCAAGGAAAAGCTGTCTTGTACCTTTGCATTTTTCTCCCAAACGAAGGACACTAGAAAGAAAATTTTAAAGCCTCCTGTTAGGCCATCATCTACACGACATAGCCCTGAATTTTCCAATGCGCAGCTCTTTGCAAAAGAGAGATATTGGCAAGGAAAAGCTGTCTTGTACCATTGCATTTTTCTCCCAAACGAAGGACACTAGAAAGAAAATTTTAAAGCCTCCTGTTAGGCCATCATCTGCACGACATAGCCCTGAATTTTCCAATGCGCAGCTCTTTGCAAAAGAGAGATATTGGCAAGGAAAAGCTGTCTTGTACCTTTGCATTTTTCTCCCAAACGAAGGTCACTAGAAAGAAAATTTTAAAGCCTCCTGTTAGGCCATCATCTACACGACATAGCCCTGAATTTTCCAATGCGCAGCTCTTTGCAAAAGAGAGACATTGGCAAGGAAAAGCTGTCTTGTACCTTTGCATTTTTCTCCCAAACGAAGGTCACTAGAAAGAAAATTTTAAAGCCTCCTGTTAGGCCATCATCTACACGACATAGCCCTGAATTTTCCAATGCGCAGCTCTTTGCAAAAGAGAGATATTGGCAAGGAAAAGCTGTCTTGTACCTTTGCATTTTTCTCCCAAACGAAGGACACTAGAAAGAAAATGTTAAAGCCTCCTGTTAGGCCATCATCTACACGACATAGCCCTGAATTTTCCAATGCGTAGCTCTTTGCAAAAGAGAGATATTGGCAAGGAAAAGCTGTCTTGTACCATTGCATTTTTCTCCCAAACGAAGGACACTAGAAAGAAAATGTTAAAGCCTCCTGTTAGTGCTTCATCTACACGGTATAGCCCTGAATTTTCCAATGCGCAGCTCTTTGCAAAAGAGAGATATTGGCAAGGAAAAGCTGTCTTGTACCTTTGCATTTTTCTCCCAAACGAAGGACACTAGAATGAAAATTTTAAAGCCTCCTGTTAGTGCTTCAGCTACACGGCATAGCCCTGAATTTTCTAATGCGTAGCTCTTTGCAAAAGAGAGATATTGGCAAGGAAAAGCTGTCTTGTACCTTTGCATTTTTCTCCCAAACGAAGGACACTAGAAAGAAAATTTTAAAGCCTCCTGTTAGGCCATCATCTATACGACATAGCCCTGAATTTTCCAATGCGTAGCTCTTTGCAAAAGAGAGATATTGGCAAGGAAAAGCGGTCTTGTACCTTTGCATTTTTCTCCCAAACGAAGGACACTAGAAAGAAAATTTTAAAGCCTCCTGTTAGGCCATCATCTACACGGCATAGCCCTGAATTTTCCAATGCGCAGCTCTTTGCAAAAGAGAGATATTGGCAAGGAAAAGCTGTCTTTACCTTTGCATTTTTCTCCCAAACGAAGGTCACTAGAAAGAATTTTTTAAAGCCTCCTGTTAGTGCTTCAGCTACACGGCATAGCCCTGAATTTTCTAATGCGTAGCTCTTTGCAAAAGAGAGATATTGGCAAGGAAAAGCTGTCTTGTACCTTTGCATTTTTCTCCCAAACGAAGGACACTAGAAAGAAAATTTGAAAGCCTCCTGTTAGGCCATCATCTACACGGCATAGCCCTGAATTTTCCAATGCGCAGCTCTTTGCAAAAGAGAGATATTGGCAAGGAAAAGCTGTCTTTACCTTTGCATTTTTCTCCCAAACGAAGGACACTAGAAAGATAATTTTAAAGCCTCCTGTTAGGCCATCATCTACACGACATAGCCCTGAATTTTCCAATGCGTAGCTCTTTGCAAAAGAGAGATATTGGCAAGGAAAAGCTGTCTTGTACCTTTGCATTTTTCTCCCAAACGAAGGACACTAGAATTAAAATTTTAAAGCCTCCTGTTAGTGCTTCATCTACACGACATAGCCCTGAATTTTCCAATGCGCAGCTCTTTGCAAAAGAGAGATATTGGCAAGGAAAATCTGTCTTGTACCTTTGCATTTTTCTCCCAAACGAAGGTCACTAGAAAGAAAATTTTAAAGCCTCCTGTTAGGCCATCATCTACACGACATAGCCCTGAATTTTCCAATGCGCAGCTCTTTGCAAAAGAGAGATATTGGCAAGGAAAAGCTGTCTTGTACCTTTGCATTTTTCTCCCAAACGAAGGTCACTAGAAAGAAATTTTTAAAGCCTCCTGTTAGGCCATCATCTACACGACATAGCCCTGAATTTTCCAATGCGTAGCTCTTTGCAAAAGAGAGATATTGGCAAGGAAAAGCTGTCTTGTACCTTTGCATTTTTCTCCCAAACGAAGGACACTAGAAAGAAAATTTTAAAGCCTCCTGTTAGGCCATCATCTACACGACATAGCCCTGAATTTTCCAATGCGCAGCTCTTTGCAAAATAGAGATATTGGCAAGGTAAAGCTGTCTTGTACCTTTGCATTTTTTTCCCAAACGAAGGACACTAGAATTAAAATTTTAAAGCCTCCTGTTAGGCCATCATCTACACGACATAGCCCTGAATTTTCCAATGCGCAGCTCTTTGCAAAAGAGAGATATTGGCAAGGAAAAGCTGTCTTGTACCTTTGCATTTTTCTCCCAAACGAAGGACACTAGAAAGATAATTTTAAAGCCTCCTGTTAGGCCATCATCTACACGACATGGCCCTGAATTTTCCAATGCGCAGCTCTTTGCAAAAGAGAGATATTGGCAAGGAAAAGCTGTCTTGTACCTTTGCATTTTTCTCCCAAACGAAGGACACTAGAATTAAAATTTTAAAGCCTCCTATTAGTGCTTCATCTAAACGGCATAGCCCTGAATTTTCCAATGCGTAGCTCTTTGCAATAGAGAGATATTGGCAAGGAAAAGCTGTCTTGTACCTTTGCATTTTTCTCCCAAACGAAGGACACTAGAATTAAAATTTTAAAGCCTCCTGTTAGGCCATCATCTACACGACATAGCCCTGAATTTTCCAATGCGCAGCTCTTTGCAAAAGAGAGATATTGGCAAGGAAAAGCTGTCTTGTACCTTTGCATTTTTCTCCCAAACGAAGGACACTAGAAAGAAAATTTTAAAGCCTCCTGTTAGGCCATCATCTACACGACATAGCCCTGAATTTTCCAATGCGCAGCTCTTTGCAAAAGAGAGATATTGGCAAGGAAAAGCTGTCTTGTACCATTGCATTTTTCTCCCAAACGAAGGACACTAGAAAGAAAATTTTAAAGCCTCCTGTTAGGCCATCATCTGCACGACATAGCCCTGAATTTTCCAATGCGCAGCTCTTTGCAAAAGAGAGATATTGGCAAGGAAAAGCTGTCTTGTACCTTTGCATTTTTCTCCCAAACGAAGGTCACTAGAAAGAAAATTTTAAAGCCTCCTGTTAGGCCATCATCTACACGACATAGCCCTGAATTTTCCAATGCGCAGCTCTTTGCAAAAGAGAGACATTGGCAAGGAAAAGCTGTCTTGTACCTTTGCATTTTTCTCCCAAACGAAGGTCACTAGAAAGAAAATTTTAAAGCCTCCTGTTAGGCCATCATCTACACGACATAGCCCTGAATTTTCCAATGCGCAGCTCTTTGCAAAAGAGAGATATTGGCAAGGAAAAGCTGTCTTGTACCTTTGCATTTTTCTCCCAAACGAAGGACACTAGAAAGAAAATGTTAAAGCCTCCTGTTAGGCCATCATCTACACGACATAGCCCTGAATTTTCCAATGCGTAGCTCTTTGCAAAAGAGAGATATTGGCAAGGAAAAGCTGTCTTGTACCATTGCATTTTTCTCCCAAACGAAGGACACTAGAAAGAAAATGTTAAAGCCTCCTGTTAGTGCTTCATCTACACGGTATAGCCCTGAATTTTCCAATGCGCAGCTCTTTGCAAAAGAGAGATATTGGCAAGGAAAAGCTGTCTTGTACCTTTGCATTTTTCTCCCAAACGAAGGACACTAGAATGAAAATTTTAAAGCCTCCTGTTAGTGCTTCAGCTACACGGCATAGCCCTGAATTTTCTAATGCGTAGCTCTTTGCAAAAGAGAGATATTGGCAAGGAAAAGCTGTCTTGTACCTTTGCATTTTTCTCCCAAACGAAGGACACTAGAAAGAAAATTTTAAAGCCTCCTGTTAGGCCATCATCTATACGACATAGCCCTGAATTTTCCAATGCGTAGCTCTTTGCAAAAGAGAGATATTGGCAAGGAAAAGCGGTCTTGTACCTTTGCATTTTTCTCCCAAACGAAGGACACTAGAAAGAAAATTTTAAAGCCTCCTGTTAGGCCATCATCTACACGGCATAGCCCTGAATTTTCCAATGCGCAGCTCTTTGCAAAAGAGAGATATTGGCAAGGAAAAGCTGTCTTTACCTTTGCATTTTTCTCCCAAACGAAGGTCACTAGAAAGAATTTTTTAAAGCCTCCTGTTAGTGCTTCAGCTACACGGCATAGCCCTGAATTTTCTAATGCGTAGCTCTTTGCAAAAGAGAGATATTGGCAAGGAAAAGCTGTCTTGTACCTTTGCATTTTTCTCCCAAACGAAGGACACTAGAAAGAAAATTTGAAAGCCTCCTGTTAGGCCATCATCTACACGGCATAGCCCTGAATTTTCCAATGCGCAGCTCTTTGCAAAAGAGAGATATTGGCAAGGAAAAGCTGTCTTTACCTTTGCATTTTTCTCCCAAACGAAGGACACTAGAAAGATAATTTTAAAGCCTCCTGTTAGGCCATCATCTACACGACATAGCCCTGAATTTTCCAATGCGTAGCTCTTTGCAAAAGAGAGATATTGGCAAGGAAAAGCTGTCTTGTACCTTTGCATTTTTCTCCCAAACGAAGGACACTAGAATTAAAATTTTAAAGCCTCCTGTTAGTGCTTCATCTAAACGGCATAGCCCTGAATTTTCCAATGCGTAGCTCTTTGCAATAGAGAGATATTGGCAAGGAAAAGCTGTCTTGTACCTTTGCATTTTTCTCCCAAACGAAGGACACTAGAATTAAAATTTTAAAGCCTCCTGTTAGGCCATCATCTACACGACATAGCCCTGAATTTTCCAATGCGCAGCTCTTTGCAAAAGAGAGATATTGGCAAGGAAAAGCTGTCTTGTACCTTTGCATTTTTCTCCCAAACGAAGGACACTAGAAAGAAAATTTTAAAGCCTCCTGTTAGGCCATCATCTACACGACATAGCCCTGAATTTTCCAATGCGCAGCTCTTTGCAAAAGAGAGATATTGTCAAGGAAAAGCTGTCTTGTACCATTGCATTTTTCTCCCAAACGAAGGACACTAGAAAGAAAATTTTAAAGCCTCCTGTTAGGCCATCATCTACACGACATAGCCCTGAATTTTCCAATGCGCAGCTCTTTGCAAAAGAGAGATATTGGCAAGGAAAAGCTGTCTTATACCTTTGCATTTTTCTCCCAAACGAAGGTCACTAGAAAGAAAATTTTAAAGCCTCCTGTTAGGCCATCATCTACACGACATAGCCCTGAATTTTCCAATGCGCAGCTCTTTGCAAAAGAGAGATATTGGCAAGGAAAAGCTGTCTTGTACCTTTGCATTTTTCTCCCAAACGAAGGTCACTAGAAAGAAAATTTTAAAGCCTCCTGTTAGGCCATCATCTACACGACATAGCCCTGAATTTTCCAATGCGCAGCTCTTTGCAAAAGAGGGATATTGGCAAGGAAAAGCTGTCTTGTACCTTTGCATTTTTCTCCCAAACGAAGGACACTAGAAAGAAAATGTTAAAGCCTCCTGTTAGGCCATCATCTACACGACATAGCCCTGAATTTTCCAATGCGTAGCTCTTTGCAAAAGAGAGATATTGGCAAGGAAAAGCTGTCTTGTACCATTGCATTTTTCTCCCAAACGAAGGACACTAGAAAGAAAATTTTAAAGCCTCCTGTTAGTGCTTCATCTACACGGTATAGCCCTGAATTTTCCAATGCGCAGCTCTTTGCAAAAGAGAGATATTGGCAAGGAAAAGCTGTCTTGTACCTTTGCATTTTTCTCCCAAACGAAGGACACTAGAATGAAAATTTTAAAGCCTCCTGTTAGTGCTTCAGCTACACGGCATAGCCCTGAATTTTCTAATGCGTAGCTCTTTGCAAAAGAGAGATATTGGCAAGGAAAAGCTGTCTTGTACCTTTGCATTTTTCTCCCAAACGAAGGACACTAGAAAGAAAATTTTAAAGCCTCCTGTTAGGCCATCATCTATACGACATAGCCCTGAATTTTCCAATGCGTAGCTCTTTGCAAAAGAGAGATATTGGCAAGGAAAAGCTGTCTTGTACCTTTGCATTTTTCTCCCAAACGAAGGACACTAGAAAGAAAATTTTAAAGCCTACTGTTAGGCCATCATCTACTAGACATAGCCCTGAATTTTCCAATGCGTAGCTCTTTGCAAAAGAGAGATATTGGCAAGGAAAAGCTGTCTTGTACCTTGCATTTTTCTGCCAAACGAAGGACACTAGAAAGAAAATTTGAAAGCCTACTGTTAGGCCATCATCTACAAGACATAGCCCTGAATTTTCCAATGCGTAGCTCTTTGCAAAAGAGAGATATTGGCAAGGAAAAGCTGTCTTGTACCTTTGCATTTTTCTCCCAAACGAAGGACACTAGAAAGATAATTTTAAAGCCTCCTGTTAGGCCATCATCTACACGACATAGCCCTGAATTTTCCAATGCGCAGCTCTTTGCAAAAGAGAGATATTGGCAAGGAAAAGCTGTCTTGTACCTTTGCATTTTTCTCCCAAACGTAGGACACTAGAAAGAAAATTTTAAAGCCTCCTGTTAGGCCATCATCTACACGGCATAGCCCTGAATTTTCCAATGCGCAGCTCTTTGCAAAAGAGAGATATTGGCAAGGAAAAGCTGTCTTTACCTTTGCATTTTTCTCCCAAACGAAGGGCACTAGAAAGATAATTTTAAAGCCTCCTGTTAGGCCATCATCTACACGACATAGCCCTGAATTTTCCAATGCGTAGCTCTTTGCAAAAGAGAGATATTGGCAAGGAAAAGCTGTCTTGTACCTTTGCATTTTTCTCCCAAACGAAGGGCACTAGAAAGATAATTTTAAAGCCTCCTGTTAGGCCGTCATCTACACGACATAGCCCTGAATTTTCCAATGCGCAGCTCTTTGCAAAAGAGAGATATTGGCAAGGAAAAGCTGTCTTGTACCTTTGCATTTTTCTCCCAAACGAAGGACACTAGAAAGATAATTTTAAAGCCTCCTGTTAGTGCTTCATCTACACGGCATAGCCCTGAATTTTCCAATGCGTAGCTCTTTGCAATAGAGAGATATTGGCAAGGAAAAGCTGTCTTGTACCTTTGCATTTTTCTCCCAAACGAAGGACACTAGAAAGATAATTTTAAAGCCTCCTGTTAGTGCTTCCTCTACACGGCATAGCCCTGAATTTTCCAATGCGTAGCTCTTTGCAATAGAGAGATATTGGCAAGGAAAAGCTGTCTTGTACCTTTGCATTTTTCTCCCAAACGAAGGATACTAGAAAGATAATTTTAAAGCCTCCTGTTAGTGCTTCATCTACACGGCATAGCCCTGAATTTTCCAATGCGTAGCTCTTTGCAAAAGAGAGATATTGGCAAGGAAAAGCTGTCTTGTACCTTTGCATTTTTCTCCCAAACGAAGGACACTAGAAAGATAATTTTAAAGCCTCCTGTTAGGCCATCATCTACACGACATAGCCCTGAATTTTCCAATGCGCAGCTCTTTGCAAAAGAGAGATATTGGCAAGGAAAAGCTGTCTTGTACCTTTGCATTTTTCTCCCAAACGAAGGACACTAGAAAATAAGAATTTACTTACCGATAATTCTATTTCTCGGAGTCCGTAGTGGATGCTGGGGTTCCTGAAAGGACCATGGGGAATAGCGGCTCCGCAGGAGACAGGGCACAAAAGTAAAGCTTTTACAGGTCAGGTGGTGTGTACTGGCTCCTCCCCCTATGACCCTCCTCCAGACTCCAGTTAGGTACTGTGCCCGGACGAGCGTACACAATAAGGGAGGATTTTGAATCCCGGGTAAGACTCATACCAGCCACACCAATCACACCGTACAACTTGTGATCTAAACCCAGTTAACAGTATGATAACAGAGGAGCCTCTGAAAGATGGCTTCCTAAACAATAACCCGAATTAGTTAACAATAACTATGTACAAGTATTGCAGATAATCCGCACTTGGGATGGGCGCCCAGCATCCACTACGGACTCCGAGAAATAGAATTATCGGTAAGTAAATTCTTATTTTCTCTATCGTCCTAAGTGGATGCTGGGGTTCCTGAAAGGACCATGGGGATTATACCAAAGCTCCCAAACGGGCGGGAGAGTGCGGATGACTCTGCAGCACCGAATGAGAGAACTCCAGGTCCTCCTTTGCCAGGGTATCAAATTTGTAAAAATTTACAAACGTGTTCTCCCCTGACCACGTAGCTGCTCGGCAGAGTTGTAATGCCGAGACCCCTCGGGCAGCCGCCCAAGATGAGCCCACCTTCCTTGCGGAATGGGCCTTAACAGATTTAGGCTGTGGCAGGCCTGCCACAGAATGTACAAGTTGAATTTTGTTACAAATCCAACGAGCAATCGACTGCTTAGAAGCAGGTGCACCCAACTTGTTGGGTGCATACAGTATAAACAGCGAGTCAGATTTTCTGACTCCAGCCGTCCTTTAAATGTATATTTTTAAGGCTCTGACAACGTCCAACAACTTGGAGTCCTTCAAGTCGTCTGTAGCCGCAGGCACTACAATAGGCTGGTTCAGGTGAAACGCTGATACCACCTTAGGGAGAAAATGCGGACGCGTCCGCAGCTCTGCCCTATGTCGAATGGAAAATTAAATATGGGCTTTTATAAAACAAAGCCGCCAGTTCAGATACTCTCCCGGCCGAAGCCAGGGCCAGTAACATAGTCACTTTCCATGTGAGATATTTCAAATCCACATTCTTTAGTGGTTCAAACCAATTGGATTTGAGGAAATCTAAAACTACATTTAGATCCCACGGTGCCACCTTAGGCACCACAGGAGGCTGTATATGCAGTACTCCTTTGATAAAAATCTGGACCTCAGGGACTGAGGCCAATTCTTTTTGGAAGAATATTGATAGGGCCGAAATTTGAACCTTAATAGATCCCAATTTGAGACCCATAGACAATCCTGATTGCAGGAAATGTAGGAAAACGACCCAGTTGAAATTCCTCCATCGGAGCACTCCGCTGCTCGCACCACGCAACATATTTTCGCCAAATACGGCGATAATGCTTCGCGGTGACTTCCTTCCTTGCCTTTATCAAGGTAGGAATGACTTCTTCTGGAATGCCTTTTCCTTTTAGGATCTGGCATTCAAACGCCATGCCGTCAAAACGCAGCCGCGGTAAGTCTTGAAAAAGACAAGGACCCTGCTGAAGCAGGTCCCTTCTCAGAACTAGAGGCCACGGATCGTCCGTGACCATCTCTTGAAGTTCCGGGTACCAAGTCCTTCTTGGCCAATCCGGAGCCACTAGTCTTACTCCTCTTTGCCGTATAATCCTCAATACCTTTGGTATGAGAGGCAGAGGAGGAAACACATATACCGACTGGTACACCCAAGGTGTTACCAGCGCGTCCACAGCTATTGCCTGCGGATCTCTTGACCTGGCGCAATACCTGTCCAGTGTTTTGTTGAGGCGAGACGCCATCATGTCCACCATTGGTTTTACCCAACGGTTTAATAGCATGTGGAAAACTTCTGGATGAAGTCCCCACTCTCCCGGGTGAAGGTCGTGTCTGCTGAGGAAGTCTGCTTCCCAGTTGTCCACGCCCGGGATGAATACTGCTGACAGTGCTATCACGTGATTCTCCGCCCAGCGAAGGATCCTGGCAGCTTCTGCCATTGCCCTCCTGCTTCTTGTGCCGCCCTGTCTGTTTACATGGGCGACTGCCGTGATGTTGTCCGACTGGATCAACACCGGTCTTCCTTGAAGCAGAGGTTCCGCCTGGCTTAGAGCATTGTAGATTGCTCTTAGTTCCAGAATGCTTATGTGAAGAGACTTTTTCAGGCTCGACCACACTCCCTGGAAATTTCTTCCCTGTGTGACTGCTCCCCAGCCTCTCAGGCTGGCATCCGTGGTCACCAGGATCCAATCCTGCATGCCGAATCTGCGGCCCTCCAATAGATGAGCCTCCTGCAACCACCACAGAAGGGATACCCTTGTCCTCGGCGACAGGGTTATCCGCAGGTGCATCTGAAGATGCGACCCTGACCATTTGTCCAACAGATCCCTTTGCATGGAATCTGCCGAAAGGGATTGCTTCGTAAGAAGCTACCATTTTTTCCCAGGACTCTTGTGCATTGATGTACAGACACCTTTCCTGGTTTTAGGAGGTTCCTGACCAGGTCAGATAACTCCTTGGCTTTTTCTTCGGGAAGAAAAACCTTTTTCTGAACTGTGTCCAGAATCATCCCCAGGAACAGCAGACGAGTTGTCGGCATTAATTGGGATTTTGGAATATTCAGAATCCATCCGTGCTGCTTTAGCACCTCTTGAGATAGTGCTAAACCCATCTCTAGCTGTTCTCTGGACCTTGCCCTTATTAGGAGATCGTCCAAGTATGGGATAATTAATACGCCTTTTCTTCGAAGAAGAAATATTATCTCGGCCATTACCTTTGTAAAGACCCGAGGTGCCGTGGACAAACCAAACGGCAGCGTCTGAAACTGATAGTGACAGTTTTGTACAACGAACCTGAGGTACCCCTGGTGTGAGGGGTAATTGGAACGTGGAGATACGCATCCTTGATGTCCAAGGATACCATAAAGTCCCCTTCTTCCAGGTTCGCTATCACTGCTCTGAGTGACTCCATCTTGAACTTGAACTTCTTTATGTACAGGTTCAAGGACTTCAGATTTAGAATAGGCCTTACCGAGCCATCCGGCTTCGGTACCACAAAAAGAGTGGAATAATACCCCTTCCCTTGTTGTAGAAGAGGTACCTTGACTATCACCTGCTGAGAATACAGCTTGTGAATGGCTTCCAAAACCGTCTCCCTTTCTGAGGGGGACGTTGGTAAAGCAGACTTCAGGAAACGGCGAGGTGGCTCTGTCTCTAATTTCAACCTGTACCCCTGAGATATTATCTGCAGGATCCAGGGATTTACCTGCGAGTGAGCCCACTGCGCGCTGTAATTCTTGAGACGACCGCCTACCGCCCCCGAGTCCGCTTGCGAAGCCCCAGCGTCATGCTGAGGCTTTTGTAGAAGCCGGGGAGGGCTTCTGTTCCTGGGAAGGAGCTGCCTGTTGCTGTCTCTTCCCTCGTCCTCTGCCTCGTGGCAGATATGAATAGCCCTTTGCTCTCTTATTTTTAAAGGAACGAAAGGGCTGCGGTTGAAAGGTCGGTGCCTTTTTCTGTTGGGGAGTGACTTGAGGTAGAAAGGTGGATATCCCGGCCGTAGCCGTGGCCACCAAATCCGATAGACCGACCCCAAATAACTCCTCTACGCATCGCCTGTCCACTGTCGTGTCCATAAAGCTCTTCTGGCCGAAATGGACATAGCACACTTACCCGTGATGCCAGTGTGCAGATATCTCTCTGTGCATCACGCATATAAAGAAATGCATCCTTTATTTGTTCTAACGACAGTAAAATATTGTCCCTGTCCAGGGTATCAATATTTTCGATCAGGGACTCTGACCAAACTACCCCAGCACTGCACATCCAGGCAGTCGCAATAGCTGGTCGTAGTATAACACCTGCATGTGTGTATATACCTTTTTGGATATTTTCCATCCTCCTATCTGATGGATCTTTAAGTGCGGCCGTCTCAGGAGAGGGTAACGCCACTTGTTTTGATAAGCGTGTTAGCGCTTTGTCCACCCTAGGAGGTGTTTCCCAGCGCTCCCTAACCTCTGGCGGGAAAGGGTATAAAGCCAATAACTTCTTTGAAATTAGCAGTTTTTTATCGGGGCACCCCACGCTTCATCACACACGTCATTTAATTCTTCTGATTCGGTAAAAACTACTGGTAGTTTTTTCACACCCCACATAATACCCTGTTTAGTGGTACCTGTAGTATCAGCTAAATGTAACATCTCCTTTATTGCCAAAATCATATAACGTGTGGCCCTACTGGAAAATACGGTTGATTCGTCACCTTCACCACCGGAATCAGTGCCTGTGTCTGGGTCTGTGTCGACCGACTGAGGCAAGGGGCGTTTTACAGCCCCTGACGGTGTTTGAGGCGCCTGGACAGGCACTAATTGAGTGTCCGGCCGCCTCATGTCGGCAAACGACTGCTTAAGCGAGTTGACGCTATCCCGTAATTCCACAAATAAAGGCATCCATTCTGGTGTCGACCCCCTAGGAGGTGACATCCTCATATTTGGCAATTGCTCCACCTCCACACCAATAACGTCCTCATACATGTCGACACACACGTACCGACACACAGCAGACACACAGGGAATGCTCTATACGAAGACAGGACCCACTAGCCCTTTGGGGAGACAGAGGGAGAGTCTGCCAGCACACACCAAAAAGCGCTATATATGACAGGGATAGCCTTATGATTAAGTGCTCCCTTATAGCTGCTTTTATATTAATATATTGCCATTTATTTTGCCCCCCCTCTCTGTTATACCCTGTTTCTGTAGTGCAGTGCAGGGGAGAGACCTGGGAGCCTTCCTGACCAGCGGAGCTGTGACAGAAAATGGCGCCGTGTGCTGAGGAGATAGGCCCCGCCCCTTTTTCGGCGGGCTCGTCTCCCGCTATTTAGTACATTTAGGCAGGGGTAAATATCTCCATATAGCCTCTGGGGCTATATGTGAGGTATTTTTAGCCTTTTTAAAGGTTTTCATTTGCCTCCCAGGGCGCCCCCCCCCCAGCGCCCTGCACCCTCAGTGACTGCCGTGTGAAGTGTGCTGAGAGGAAAATGGCGCACAGCTGCAGTGCTGTGCGCTACCTTAAGAAGACTGCAGGAGTCTTCAGCCGCCGATTCTGGACCTCTTCTTGCTTCAGCATCTGTGAGGGGGCCGGCGGCGTGGCTCCGGTGACCATCCAGGCTGTACCTGTGATCGTCCCTCTGGAGCTTCATGTCCAGTAGCCAAGAAGCCAATCCATCCTGCACGCAGGTGAGTTCACTTCTTCTCCCCTCTGTCCCTCGTTGCAGTGATCCTGTTGCCAGCAGGAATCACTGTAAAATAAAAAACCTAAGCTAAACTCTCTAAGCAGCTCTTTATGAGAGCCACCTAGAATTGCACCCTTCTCGGCCGGGCACAAAAATCTAACTGGAGTCTGGAGGAGGGTCATAGGGGGAGGAGCCAGTACACACCACCTGACCTGTAAAAGCTTTACTTTTGTGCCCTGTCTCCTGCGGAGCCGCTATTCCCCATGGTCCTTTCAGGAACCCCAGCATCCACTTAGGACGATAGAGAAAGATAATTTTAAAGCCTCCTGTTAGGCCATCATCTACACGACATAGCCCTGAATTTTCCAATGCGCAGCTCTTTGCAAAAGAGAGATATTGGCAAGGAAAAGCTGTCTTGTACCTTTGCATTTTTCTCCCAAACGAAGGACACTAGAAAGAAAATTTTAAAGCCTCCTGTTAGGCCATCATCTACACGGCATAGCCCTGAATTTTCCAATGCGCAGCTCTTTGCAAAAGAGAGATATTGGCAAGGAAAAGCTGTCTTGTACCTTTGCATTTTTCTCCCATACGAAGGACACTAGAAAGAAAATTTTAAAGCCTCCTGTTATTCCATCATCTACACGACATAGCCCTGAATTTTCCAATGCGCAGCTCTTTGCAAAAGAGAGATATTGGCAAGGAAAAGCTGTCTTGTACCATTGCATTTTTCTCCCAAACGAAGGACACTAGAAAGAAAATGTTAAAGCCTCCTGTTAGGCCATCATCTACACGACATAGCCCTGAATTTTCCAATGCGTAGCTCTTTGCAAAAGAGAGATATTGGCAAGGAAAAGCTGTCTTGTACCTTTGCATTTTTCTCCCAAACGAAGGACACTAGAAAGATAATTTTAAAGCCTCCTGTTAGGCCATCATCTACACGACATAGCCCTGAATTTTCCAATGCGCAGCTCTTTGCAAAAGAGAGATATTGGCAAGGAAAAGCTGTCTTGTACCTTTGCATTTTTCTCCCAAAAGAAGGACACTAGAAAGAAAATTTTAAAGCCTACTGTTAGGCCATCATCTACAAGACATAGCCCTGAATTTTCCAATGCGTAGCTCTTTGCAAAAGAGAGATATTGGCAAGGAAAAGCTGTCTTGTACCTTTGCATTTTTCTCCCAAACGAAGGACACTAGAAAGAAAATTTTAAAGCCTACTGTTAGGCCATCATCTACAAGACATAGCCCTGAATTTTCCAATGCGTAGCTCTTTGCAAAAGAGAGATATTGGCAAGGAAAAGCTGTCTTGTACCTTTGCATTTTTCTCCCAAACGAAGGACACTAGAAAGATAATTTTAAAGCCTCCTGTTAGGCCATCATCTACACGACATAGCCCTGATTTTTACAATGCGCAGCTCTTTGCAAAAGAGAGATATTGGCAAGGAAAAGCTGTCTTGTACCTTTGCATTTTTCTCCCAAACGAAGGACACTAGAAAGATAATTTTAAAGCCTCCTGTTAGGCCATCATCTACACGACATAGCCCTGAATTTTCCAATGCACAGCTCTTTGCAAAAGAGAGATATTGGCAAGGAAAAGCTGTCTTGTACCTTTGCATTTTTCTCCCAAACGAAGGACACTAGAAAGAAAATTTTAAAGCTTCCTGTTAGGCCATCATCTACACGGCATAGCCCTGAATTTTCCAATGCGCAGCTCTTTGCAAAGGAGAGATATTGGCAAGGAAAAGCTGTCTTGTACCTTTGCATTTTTCTCCCAAACGAAGGACACTAGAATGAAAATTTTAAAGCCTCCTGATAGTGCTTCATCTACACGGTATAGCCCTGAATTTTCCAATGCGCAGCTCTTTGCAAAAGAGAGATATTGGCAAGGAAAAGCTGTCTTGTACCTTTGCATTTTTCTCCCAAACGAAGGACACTAGAAAGATAATTTTAAAGCCTACTGTTAGGCCATCATCTACACGACATAGCCCTGAATTTTCCAATGCGCAGCTCTTTGCAAAAGAAAGATATTGGCAAGGAAAAGCTGTCTTGTACCTTTGCATTTTTCTCCCAAACGAAGGACACTAGAAAGAAAATTTTAAAGCCTCCTGTTAGGCCATCATCTACACGACATAGCCCTGAATTTTCCAATGCGCAGCTCTTTGCAAAAGAGAGATATTGGCAAGGAAAAGCTGTCTTGTACCTTTGCATTTTTCTCCCAAACGAAGGTCACTAGAAAGAAAATTTTAAAGCCTCCTGTTAGGCCATCATCTACACGACATAGCCCTGAATTTTCCAATGCGCAGCTCTTTGCAAAAGAGAGATATTGGCAAGGAAAAGCTGTCTTGTACCTTTGCATTTTTCTCCCAAACGAAGGACACTAGAAAGAAAATTTTTAAGCCTCCTGTTAGGCCATCATCTACACGGCATAGCCCTGAATTTTCCAATGCGCAGCTCTTTGCAAAAGAGAGATATTGGCAAGGAAAAGCTGTCTTGTACCTTTGCATTTTTCTCCCAAACGAAGGACACTAGAAAGAAAATTTTAAAGCCTCCTGTTAGTGCTTCATCTACACGGTATAGCCCTGAATTTTCCAATGCCCAGCTCTTTGCAAAAGAGAGATATTGGCAAGGAAAAGCTGTCTTGTACCTTTGCATTTTTCTCCCAAACGAAGGACACTAGAAAGAAAATTTTAAAGCCTCCTGTTAGGCCATCATCTACACGACATAGCCCTGAATTTTCCAATGCGCAGCTCTTTGCAAAAGAGAGATATTGGCAAGGAAAAGCTGTCTTGTACCTTTGCATTTTTCTCCCAAACGAAGGACACTAGAAAGATAATTTTAAAGCCTCCTGTTAGGCCATCATCTACACGACATAGCCCTGAATTTTCCAATGCGCAGCTCTTTGCAAAAGAGAGATATTGGCAAGGAAAAGCTGTCTTGTACCTTTGCATTTTTCTCCCAAACGAAGGACACTAGAAAGATAATTTTAAAGCCTCCTGTTAGGCCATCATCTACACGACATAGCCCTGAATTTTCCAATGCGCAGCTCTTTGCAAAAGAGAGATATTGGCAAGGAAAAGCTGTCTTGTACCTTTGCATTTTTCTCCCAAACGAAGGTCACTAGAAAGAAAATTTTAAAGCCTCCTGTTAGGCCATCATCTACACGACATAGCCCTGAATTTTCCAATGCGCAGCTCTTTGCAAAAGAGAGATATTGGCAAGGAAAAGTTGTCTTGTACCTTTGCATTTTTCTCCCAAACGAAGGACACTAGAAAGAAAATTTTAAAGCCTCCTGTTAGGCCATCATCTACACGACATAGCCCTGAATTTTCCAATGCGCAGCTCTTTGCAAAAGAGAGATATTGGCAAGGAAAAGCTGTCTTGTACCTTTGCATTTTTCTCCCAAACGAAGGACACTAGAAAGAAAATGTTAAAGCCTCCTGATAGGCCATCATCTACACGACATAGCCCTGAATTTTCCAATGCGCAGCTCTTTGCAAAAGAGAGATATTGGCAAGGAAAAGCTGTCTTGTACCTTTGCATTTTTCTCCCAAACGAAGGACACTAGAAAGAAAATTTTAAAGCCTCCTGTTAGGCCATCATCTACACGACATAGCCCTGAATTTTCCAATGCGCAGCTCTTTGCAAAAGAGAGATATTGGCAAGGAAAAGCTGTCTTGTACCTTTGCATTTTTCTCCCAAACGAAGGACACTAGAAAGATAATTTTAAAGCCTCCTGTTAGGCCATCATCTACACGACATAGCCCTGAATTTTCCAATGCGCAGCTCTTTGCAAAAGAGAGATATTGGCAAGGAAAAGCTGTCTTGTACCTTTGCATTTTTCTCCCAAACGAAGGACACTAGAAAGATAATTTTAAAGCCTCCTGTTAGGCCATCATCTACACGACATAGCCCTGAATTTTCCAATGCGCAGCTCTTTGCAAAAGAGAGATATTGGCAAGGAAAAGCTGTCTTGTACCTTTGCATTTTTCTCCCAAACAAAGGTCACTAGAAAGAAAATTTTAAAGCCTCCTGTTAGGCCATCATGCTTCGTGTGTCAGGAGCATGTGAGTGTCAGGTGCGTGTGTGTGTCAGGCGCTGCGTGTGTCAGGCGCTGCGTGTGTCAGGCGCTGCGTGTGTCAGGCGCTGCGTGTGTCAGGCGCTGCCTGTGCGTTAGGCGCTGCGTGTCTGTGTGTGTCAGGCGCTGCGTGTCTGTGTGTGTCAGGCGCTGCGTGTGTGTCAGGCGCTGCCTGTGCGTGTGTGCCAGGCGCTGCCTGTGCGTGTGTGTCAGGCGCCGCGTGTCTGTCAGGCGCCGCGTGTGCGTCAGGCGCCGCGTGTGCGTCAGGCGCCGCGTGTGCGTCAGGCGCCGCGTGTCTATGTGCGTCAGGCGCCGCGTGTCTATGTGCGTCAGGCGCCGCGTGTGAGTGTGTGCGTGTGTGTCAGGTCCGTGTGAGTGTCAGGTGCTGCGTCTGTGTGTGCGTGTGTCAGGTGCTGCGTGTGAGTGTGTGCGCGTGTGTCAGGTCCGTGTGAGTGTCAGGTGCTGTGTGTGTGTGTGTCAGGTGCTGTGTGTGTGCGTGTGTGTCAGGTGCTGTGTGTGTGTGTGTGTGTGTCAGGTGCTGTGTGCGTGTGCGTCCAGCGCTGCATATGCGTATGCGTGTCAGGCGTTGCATGTCTGTGTGTGTCAGGCGCTGCGTGTCTGGGGGGGGTGGCCGGACACACAGCTGAGAGGGGGGGGGGTGGCTGGACACACAGCAGAGAGGGGAGGGTGACCGGACACACGGCAGGGAGGGGAGGGGGTAGGGGGTGGCCGAACACAGCAGGAAGAGGGGGGAGTTGACCAGAAGAAAGCACAAACACAGTCCCCCACTACCACAAATAATGCAGTTGAGTTTCCCACATTTGGGGAAATCACAGGGGTCAGCATACCCAGAATGCAATGAATGAACCTCACCCTGGGAGAACAATCTTCATGACCATGGTATCTCCTATGCAAAATAAGTATGATTTGGGATAGGGCTGGGGAGGGCCGCTGCAGCCCTTGTAGATTCTTATAAATAAAAGTTCTTCTTTTCTTGTCAAAATTAATAGCTAAGAATAGGCTGCCTGAGGCAGCCCCCTCTTAAGTGGCCTGCTACTGAAGGCACCAACTACAAACTGAGCTCCCTGTTCATGGAAGCGAGGTTATAGAGGAGGGGGCGCTGAGCATCTTGGGAACAGTCAAAAGCTTTGAGCCTGTTGGTGCCTCAGATCAAGATCCTACTCTACACCCCAATGTGAATCCTTGTGGAGTCCAGTGTACCCCACAGAAGAAATGAATGTGTCACACCCATTGGCAGCAACATTAGAATAGCTGCTGATGGGCACAATTGAGAAAGGAAGGGGGGAAAACATTTGAATCCAGCACATATATGTAATTTGAATATGTAATTTGTACCTTCCTACTTTAAAATGTAATGGATGAACCTCACCCTGTGAGAACTATCTTCATGATCAAGAGATCTCATACGCAAGAAAAGCATGTGCTGGGATAGGGCTGTGGAGGGCGGCTGCTCGGGCACACACCCGTCAAGTTAAGGAGATTCAACTGAGGAAGCACAAGGGAACTGCAGGGAGACCACATATTTTCAGATGAACATGAGAGGGCGGAAGGCTGCCTAATACTGAAGCACCCTCAAACATCAAACCATATGCAACAACTAGTACAAGCATTCCTGGGGAAAGGTCTGCAGCAGACGGATTTGCATACGGTGATGTCATCCAAGCAATGGGCATAGTTGGCTGCAACCCTCGTCTGCATATGAAAAGAGAAAATGGTCACGCAGGGCATGGCGGCCTTTGTGGGGTTGCGCTTGGATGACCCCTAGATCGCTTTATACACCCCCATCAGTGTGGGGCTCATGTTGGCCATGCCCAAGCCCCTGAAGCATTCAAGCTGATTTCTTGCAGCAGCTGGACCCAGTAACAGCTCCAGAGTTGCTCTACAAGACAAGTAAAAGGGTGTGAGCCCTGCAGCACCACCTGTAGTTTGCATACACACATATATAGGACAGCATCTCTTATATGCCCCAGGGGCAATAAAATAGTAGCCTTATCTAGGGTATCCGTCCATGCCGCTACAGCACTACACACCCAGGCCGACGCAATTGCCGGTCTGAGTAAGGTACCTGAATGTGTATAAATGGACTTCAGGGTAATCTCCTGTTTGCGGTCAGCAGACTCTTTGAGGGTAGCCGTATCCTGGGACGGGAGGGCTACCTTCTTGGATAAGCGTGTTAATGCTTTGTCCACCCAAGGGGAGGATTCCCATCGTAACCTATCCGTTGATGGGAAAGGGGAATCCTTTTGGAAATCTGCAGGAGATTCCCAAGCTTTTTCACATAACTCGTTCAGCTCGTGTGAGGGGGGAAAGGTTACCTCAGGCTTCTTTCCCTTGTACATATGTACCCTCTTGTCAGGGATAGGGGGCTCCTCTGTGATGTGCAAAACATCTTTTATTGCCATAATCATATATCAAATGTATTTTGCCAATTTTGGCTGTAACTTTGCATCATCGTAATCGACACTGGAGTCAGAATCCGTGTCGGTATCTGTGTCAACAATCTGGATAGTGGGCGCTTATGAGACCCTGACAGTCCCTGCGACATAGGATTAGGCATTGGTTGAGACCCTGACTGTCCCAAAGCTTCTGCCTTGTCTAATCTTTTGTGCAATGAGTTTACACTAGCATTTTAAACATTCCACATATCCATCCAATCAGGTGTCGGCGGAGACACCACGTTCATTTGCTCCCGCTCCTCTCTAATATAGCCTTCTTCCTCAGACATGTCGACACACGTGTACCGACACACTACACACACAGGGAATGCTTTTTCTGAAGACAGTTTCCCCACAAGGCCCTTTGGAGAGACAGAGAGAGAGTATGCCAGCAGACAGCAAACTAGGCTGGAGAGAGACCTAAGACAAAGAAATCTGAATTATATGAAAGCCGACCAGTGGAAACACAAATTATGCAGCCAAGTTTCCCACATTTGGGGAAATCACAGGGGCAGCACACCCAGAGTGCAATGGGTGAGTCTTGCCCTGGGAGAAGCACCTTCATGATCATAGTATCTCACCTGGCAGGTAAGTAGGAGTTGGGCTAGAGCTGGGGAGGGTCGCTGCTCGGGCACCCCCCTGTCAAATGAAGGAGATCCAACTGAGGCAGCACAAGGGAACTCTCGAAAGAAGAACAAGGCTAGAGGAAGATCTGAGACAAAGAAATCTGACTTTTACCAGAGCTGACCAGAGGAAAGCACAAACACAGTCCCCCACTACCACAAATAATGCAGTCGAGTTTCCCACATTTGGGGAAATCACAGGGGTTAGCATACTCAGAATGCAATGAATGAACCTCACCCTGGGAGAACAATCTTCATGACCATGGTATCTCCTATGCAAAATAAGTATGATTTGGGATAGAGCTGGGGAGGGCCGCTGCTCAGGCACATCTCTGTCAAGTAAAGGAGATTCAACTGAGGCAGCACAAGGGAACTCTCATCTGGGGACAACAACTGCAGGGAGAACACATATTTTCAGATGAACATGGGAGGGCAGAAGGCTGCCTAATACTGAAGCACCCCCAAACAACAAACCAAATGCAACAACTAGTACAAGCATTCCTGGGGGAAGGCCTGCAGCAGATGGATTTGCATACGGTGATGTCATCCAAGCAGTGGGTCAAAGTTGGCTTCAACCCTCATCTGCATATGAAAAGAGAAAAGGGGCGTGCAGGGCATGGCGGCCTTTTGCGGCGCTTGGATGACCCCTAGTTCGCATTAAACACCTCCACCCTCCTTCGGTGTGGGGCTCATGTTGGCTATGCCCCAGCCCCTGAAGCATTCAAGCTGATTTCTTGCAGCAGCTGGGCACTGTAACAGCTCCAGAGCTGCTCTGTAAGGCAAGTAAAAGGGTGTGGGCACTGCAGCACTACCTGTAGTTCGCATTGTGCGTTGGAAGGCACAAAGTAAGCAGACAGGAGAAGTCAGGATAGTGCACAAGGGTATAGAAGGGAGGGGCTCAAAAAAAAAAGAAGTGGAAACAGACAGCAAACTAGGCTGGAGAGAGACCTGAGACAAAGAGATCTGAATTATATGAAAGCAGACCAGTGGAAACACAAATTATGCAGTCAAGTGTCCCACATTTGGGGAAATCGCAGGAGCAGCACACCCAGAGTGCAATGGGTGAGCCTTGCCCTGGGAGAAGCACCTTCCTGATCATAGTATCTCACTTGGCACGTAAGTAGGAGTTGGGCTAGAGCTGGGGAGGGTCGCTGCTCGGGCACCCCCCTGTCAAGTGAAGGAGATCCAACTGAGGCAGCACAAGGGAACTCTCAAAAGAAGAACAAGGCTAGAGGAAGATCTGAGACAAAGAAATCTGACCTGTTTTTCCCAAGAGGAAACTATATTAGGAATGCAGACATATGATGGTGGCCCTGTTGGCACCACCGATAACTGACTGGGTAAATGTTTCAGTAATATCAGAGTAAGGTTGGATAAATCTGTGTCCCAGACACAGACGTAGAGAATAGATGTGATATTCATGGCTATGTTTCTTTTCCCTCAGGCCCCGCTGGGTCGCAAAAATGTTATTTTGCCCAGTTACTACACACTGATACTGACACGGATACTGATACTTATGTCGACCATAAGTTTCCTGATTAGATCCAATATTGGCAAGGAGCATTCAGTACATGATTGTGGATATTATGGACATATTAAAATCACTGAAGACCCTGCTGTTCCTGACAAAGGGGTCTATATGTATGTATATATAGATATATAATGAAAGCTGATGTAACGTTCCTCCATCTCTGTTTGAGAAAGTCTGGGCCAGCTCGACAAAATGGTTTCAAATCCCCAAAAGGATTCTGGTTGTTTATTCATTTCCCGCCGCGGACAGAATACAAATACATGTGCATGGGTGAGTAGTAGTATTCAAGAATTGGTCGAATACCTTGTCATCCGATATAGATACCCTGGAGAGATGGGATACTCCTTACGTTGTATCATATCAAGGACACTGCAGCATACTTACGTGAGACTGCAAGGGATATAGGACTCTTGAGTTCACGGGCCAATTTCATGGCAGTGTCGGATAGGAGGGCATTGTGGATTCACCAAGAGAATGCTGATGCTGACTCCAAGAAGAAAGGGAGTCTCTTCCCTATGAAGGTGAAGCCTTGTTTGGTGATATCTAATTAGCACACAGGTAAGGAATTAAGAAAATCTTTATTTAAGGGTGAAGATGTTTCTCACAAAATCGTTGCCCCAATGCATCGTTGAAATTCAAGCTGGAAAGATGATTTTAATATATCACTTGTACATTTTGTATTGCTCTTCTGGTGACAATGTAGTTTGTTTTTGTCAATTACCATTTTAATAATAGGGTAAAGAAAATTAAGTGGATTTTTGAAAGAAAACAATACTGTCAATATACTATTAAAACAAATTAAAATGGTAAAAGTTATTGTACTTTAAGTAAAAATAAAAGAGACAAAATATCAATCCCAGTTTTGGATTACTTTAATTAACAAAAAAAAATGCATATAGCAGAGGATAGTTTCAATCTGCCTACCTCTGGGTTATGGGCCCAGCATGCTTCCATTGCTGTACTCTGCTGCACATGTAAGTGCAAGAGATCCTGAAGCACTCACTCATCATGGGAAAGTACCAATGTGTTTCTTCGTTGGTTGATAGAAGAAACATCTTACAAAAACTCTCCAGATTATTGACTTTTTTAAGTTTTTCTAGGAAACGTTTTAGATGAATGCTTATTAGCATTTGTCAGTATGTACTTTTGCAAAGTGTCTCTGTGGCGCAATCAGTTAGTATGTACGGCTATTAACCAAAAGGTTAGTGGTTCAATCCCACCCAGGGACGTAATTGACCTTGTTATCAGATTTTTGTGATCTTTAAGTAGACAAGTCAAATTTCATACCCCCTGTTATTGTGTAGGGTACCTGGCCTTCTCTGATGTAATCAGAGTTAGATTTGATTCAGTGATTTTATAAAAAAAGCTAGGAAGCACAATTTAGCAGTGGGTAGCAGAGAAAAAAAATATGCTGGCAGAAAAATCCAATTGAGTGATTAAACAGCTCTTTATTTTCTGGCTTTATTTTTATGCTAACAAATTTGTTCTCTGAAAAGTGTCCACAAAGCCAAGTCTCTGATTAACACCTTTGTAAGGATGGTTTTTCACCTATTACTAAATTAAACTTGCTTCATTGGAAAGGCAGCAAGATGCATCCTCATTTCAATGTCTACTGAAATAATACAGGTTGACACCAGGAAACATTAACGCCACTGCATCCTTGCTGCTTTCTCATGTGGAAGTCTGTTTAATGTGAAAACAAGGTGATATCTAATTAGCACACAGGTAAGGAATTAAGAAAATCTTTATTTAAGGGTGAAGATGTTTCTCACAAAATCGTTGCCCCAATGCATCATTGAAATTCAAGCTGGAAAGATGATTTTAATATATCACTTGTACATTTTGTATTGCTCTTCTGGTGACAATGTAGTTTGTTTTTGTCAATTACCATTTTAATAATAGTGTAAAGAAAATTAAGTGGATTTTTGAAAGAAAACAATACTGTCAATATACTATTAAAACAAATTAAAATGGTAAAAGTTATTGTACTTTAAGTAAAAATAAAAGAGCCAAAATATCAATCCCAGTTTTGGATTACTTTAATTAACAAACAAAAAAATGCATATAGCAGAGGATAGTTTCAATCTGCCTACCTCTGGGTTATGGGCCCAGCATGCTTCCATTGCTGTACTCTGCTGCACATGTAAGTGCAAGAGATCCTGAAGCACTCACTCATCATGGGAAAGTACCAATGTGTTTCTTCGTTGGTTGATAGAAGAAACATCTTACAAAAACTCTCCAGATTATTGACTTTATTAAGTTTTTCTAGGAAACGTTTTAGATGAATGCTTATTAGCCTTTGTCAGTATGTACTTTTGCAAAGTGTCTCTGTGGCACAATCAGTTAGTGTGTACGGCTTTTAACCAAAAGGTTGGTGGTTCAATCCCACCCAGGGACGTAATTGACCTTGTCATCAGATTTTGGTGATATTTAAGTAGACAAGTCAAAATTTCAAACCCCCTCTTATTGTGTAGGGTACCTGGCCTTCTCTGATGTAATCAGAGTTAGATTTGATTCAGTGATTTTATAAAAACATCTAGGAAGCACAATTTAGCAGTGGGTTGCAGAGAAAAAGAAATATGCTTGCAAAAAAATCAAATTGCTTGATTTAACAGCTCTTAATTTTCTTGCTTAATTTTTATGCTAACAAATTTGTTCTCTGAAAAGTGTCCACAAAGCCAAGTCTCTGATTAACACCTTTGTAGGGATGGTTTTTCACCTATTACTAAATTAAACTTGCTTCATTGGAAAGGCAGCAAGATGCATCCTCATTTCAATGTCTACTGAAATAATACAGGTTGACACCAGGAAACATTAACGCCACTGCATCCTTGCTGCTTTCTCATGTGGAAGTCTGTTTAATGTGAAAACAAGGTGATATCTAATTAGCACACAGGTAAGGAATTACGAAAATCTTTATTTAAGGGTGAAGATGTTTCTCACAAAATTGTTGCCCCAATGCATCATTGAAATTCAAGCTGGAAAGATGATTTTAATATATCACTTGTACATTTTGTATTGCTCTTCTGGTGACAATGTAGTTTTTTTTGTCAATTACCATTTTAATAACAGGGTAAAGAAAATTAAGTGGATTTTTGAAAGAAAACTATACTGTCAATATACTATTAAAACAAATTAAAATGGTAAAAGTTATTGTACTTTAAGTAAAAATAAAAGAGCAAAAATATCAATCCCAGTTTTGATTACTTAAATTAACAAAAAAAATGCATATAGCAAAGGATAGTTTCAATCTGCCTACCTCTGGGTTATGGGTCCAGCATGCTTCCATTGCAGTACTCTGCTGCACATGTAAGTGCAAGAGATCCTGAAGCACTGACTCATCATGGGAAAGTACCAATGTGTTTATTCGTTGGTTGATGGAAGAAACATCTTACAAAAACTCTCCAGATTATTGATTTTTTTATGTTTTTCTAGGAAACGTTCTAGATGTATGCTTATTAACCTTTGTCAGTACACACTTTTTGCAAAGTGTCTCTGTGGCGCAATCGGTTAGTGTGTTCGGCTATTAACCGAAAGGTTGGTGGTTCAATCCCACCCAGGGACGTAATTAAACTTGTGATCAGATTTTGGTGATATTTAAGTAGACAAGTCAAAATTTCAAACCCCCTCTTATGGTGTAGGGTACATGGCCTTCTCTGATGTAATCAGAGTTAGATTTGATTCAGTGATTTTATAAAAAAAACAGCTAGGAAGCACAATTTAGCAGTGGGTTGCAGAGAAAAAAAATATGCTGGCAGAAAAATCCAATCGAGTGATTAAACAGCTCTTCATTTTCTGGCTTTATTTTTATGCTAACAAATTTGTTCTCTGAAAAGTGTCCACAAAGCCAAGTCTCTGATTAACACCTTTGTAAGGATGGTTTTTCACCTATTACTAAATTAAACTTGCTTAATTGGAAAGGCAGCAAGATGCATCCTCATTTCAATGTCTACTGAAATAATACAAGTTGACACCAGGAAACATTAACGCCACTGCATCCTTGCTGCTTTCTCATGTGGAAGTCTGTTTAATATGAAAACAAGGTGATATCTAATTAGCACACAGGTAAGGAATTAAGAAAATCTTTATTTAAGGGTGAAGATGTTTCTCACAAAATCGTTGCCCCAATGCATCATTGAAATTCAAGCTGGAAATATGATTTTAATATATCACTTGTACATTTTGTATTGCTCTTCTGGTGACAATGTAGTTTGTTTTTGTCAATTACCATTTTAATAATAGGGTAAAGAAAATGAAGTGGATTTTTGAAAGAAACCAATACTGTCAATATACTATTAAAACAAATTAAAATGGTAAAAGTTGTTGTACTTTAAGTAAAAATAAAAGAGCCAAAATATCAATCCCAGTTTTGGATTTCTTTAATTAACAAAAAAAATGCATATAGCAGAAGATAGTTTCAATCTGCCTACCTCTGGGTTATGGGCCCAGCATGCTTCCATTGCTGTACTCTGCTGCACATGTAAGTGCAAGAGATCCTGAAGCACTCACTCATCATGGGAAAGTACCAATGTGTTTCTTCGTTGGTTGATGGAAGAAACATCTTACAAAAACTCTCCAGATTATTGACTTTTTAAAGTTTTTCTAGGAAACGTTTTAGATGAATGCTTATTAGCCTTTGTCAGTATATACTTTTACAAAGTGTCTCTGTGGCGCAATCAGTTAGTATGTACGGCTATTAACCAAAAGGTTGGTGGTTCAATCCCACCCAGGTACCTAATTGACCTTGTTATCAGATTTTGGTGATCTTTAAGTAGACAAGTCAAAATTTCAAACCCCCTGTTATGGTGTAGGGTACCTGGCCTTCTCTGATGTAATCAGAGTTAGATTTGATTCAGTGATTTTATAAAAACAGCTAGGAAGCACAATTTAGCAGTGGTTTGCAGAGAAAAAAAATATGCAGGCAGAAAAATCCAATTGAGTGATTAAACAGCTCTTTATTTTCTGGCTTTATTTTTATGCTAACAAATTTGTTCTCTGAAAAGTGTCCACAAAGCCAAGTCTCTGATTAACACCTTTGTAAGGATGGTTTTTCACCTATTACTAAATTAAACTTGCTTCATTGGAAAGGCAGCAAGATGCATCCTCATTTCAATGTCTACTGAAATAATACAGGTTGACACCAGGAAACATTAACGCCACTGCATCCTTGCTGCTTTCTCATGTGGAAGTCTGTTTAATGTGAAAACAAGGTGATATCTAATTAGCACACAGGTAAGGAATTAAGAAAATCTTTATTAAAGGGTGAAGATGTTTCTCACAAAATCGTTGCCCCAATGCATCATTGAAATTCAAGCTGGAAAGATGATTTTAATATATCACTTGTACATTTTGTATTGCTCTTCTGGTGACAATGTAGTTTGTTTTTGTCAATTACCATTTTAATAATAGGGTAAAGAAAATTAAGTGGATTTTTGAAAGAAAACAATACTGTCAATATACTATTAAAACAAATTAAAATGGTAAAAGTTATTGTACTTTAAGTAAAAATAAAAGAGCCAAAATATCAATCCCAGTTTTGGATTACTTTAATTAACAAACAAAAAAATGCATATAGCAGAGGATAGTTTCAATCTGCCTACCTCTGGGTTATAGGCCCAGCATGCTTCCATTGCTGTACTCTGCTGCACATGTAAGTGCAAGAGATCCTGAAGCACTCACTCATCATGGGAAAGTACCAATGTGTTTCTTCGTTGGTTGATAGAAGAAACATCTTACAAAAACTCTCCAGATTATTGACTTTTTTAAGTTTTTCTAGGAATCGTTTTAGATGAATGCTTATTAGCAATTGTCAGTATGGACTTTTGCAAAGTGTCTCTGTGGCGCAATCAGTTAGTGTGTACGGCTATTAACCAAAAGGTTGGTGGTTCAATCCCACCCAGGGACGTAATTGACCTTGTTATCAGATTTTGGTGATCTTTAAGTAGACAAGTCAAATTTCATACCCCCTGTTATGGTGTAGGGTACCTGGCCTTCTCTGATGTAATCAGAGTTAGATTTGATTCAGTGATTTTATAAAAACATCTAGGAAGCACAATTTAGCAGTGGGTTGCAGAGAAAAAGAAATATGCTGGCAAAAAAATCAAATTGCGTGATTAAACAGCTCTTCATTTTCTGGCTTTATTTTTATGCTAACAAATTTGTTCTCTGAAAAGTGTCCACAAAGCCAAGTCTCTGATTAACACCTTTGTAGGGATGGTTTTTCACCTATTACTAAATTAAACTTGCTTCATTGGAAAGGCAGCAAGATGTATCCTCATTTCAATGTCTACTGAAATAATACAGGTTGACACCAGGAAACATTAACGCCACTGCATCCTTGCTGCTTTCTCATGTGGAAGTCTGTTTAATGTGAAAACAAGGTGATATCTAATTAGCACACAGGTAAGGAATTAAGAAAATCTTTATTTAAGGGTGAAGATGTTTCTCACAAAATTGTTGACCCAATGCATCATTGAAATTCAAGCTGGAAAGATGATTTTAATATATCACTTGTACATTTTGTATTGCTCTTCTGGTGACAATGTAGTTTGTTTTTGTCAATTACCATTTTAATAATAGGGTACAGAAAATGAAGTGGATTTTTGAAAGAAAACAATACTGTCGATATTCTATTAAAACAAATTAAAATGGTAAAAGTTATTGTACTTTAAGTAAAAATAAAAGAGACAAAATATCAATCCCAGTTTTGGATTACTTTAATTAACAAAAAAAAATGCATATAGCAGAGGATAGTTTCAATCTGCCTACCTCTGGGTTATGGGCCCAGCATGCTTCCATTGCAGTACTCTGCTGCACATGTAAGTGCAAGAGATCCTGAAGCACTCACTCATCATGGGAAAGTACCAATGTGTTTCTTCGTTGGTTGATGGAAGAAACATCTTACAAAAACTCTCCAGATTATTGACTTTTTAAAGTTTTTCTAGGAAACGTTTTAGATGAATGCTTATTAGCCTTTGTCAGTATGAACTTTTGCAAAGTGTCTCTGTGGCGCAATCAGTTAGTATGTACGGCTATTAACCATAAGGTTGGTGGTTCAATCCCACCCAGGGACCTAATTGACCTTGTTATCAGATTTTGGTGATCTTTAAGTAGACAAGTCAAAATTTCAAACCCCCTGTTATGGTGTAGGGTACCTGGCCTTCTCTGATGTAATCAGAGTTAGATTTGATTCAGTGATTTTATAAAAACAGCTAGGAAGCACAATTTAGCAGTGGGTTGCAGAGAAAAAAAATATGCTGGCAGAAAAATCCAATTGAGTGATTAAACAGCTCTTCATTTTCTGGCTTTATTTTTATGCTAACAAATTTGTTCTCTGAAAAGTGTCCACAAAGCCAAGTCTCTGATTAACACCTTTGTAAGGATGGTTTTTCACCTATTACTAAATTAAACTTGCTTCATTGGAAAGGCAGCAAGATGCATCCTCATTTCAATGGTAAGTCAACCTTCTTGCCCTATGTTCCCTGTCAACGGATGAAGACGCATCATTATCTACCGCAGTCATTTTGGCCCAATAGATATGCAAGAAGTTTAGATTCCCCTTTCTTTGCAGGTAGAGGAAGGAAAAGGAAGAGGTCTGTAGCCTCTTCAAGATTGCAGGACCAGAGATTGTCCTCTGCTTCTGCCAAATCCACTGCATGACACTGGGGCTTTCTTGCAGGAGCCCACACCAGTGGGGGCACGTCTAAAACTCTTCAGTCAGTTCTGGATTCATTCGGACCTGGACTCGTGGGTTTTACAAATAGTGTCCCAAGGGTACAAACTGGGGTTTCAAGACGTTCCCCCTCACCGATTGTTCAAATTGGCCTTAGTCAGCAGGGAGAAGGTTTTTATTCAAGCCTCTTCGTGGTCCCGAAGCCGGACGGCTCAGTCAGACCAATCTTAAATCTGAAATCCCTCAATTTCTTCCTAAAGAAATTCAATTTCAAGATGGAATTTTCTCAGGGCAGTGATCTCCAGTCCGGAGGACGGAGATTTCATGGTTTTGGTAGACATAAAGGATGCCTACTTACATGTTCCCATTTAGCCACTGCCTCAAGCTACCTAAGGTTTGCAATTCAGGATTGTCATGACCAATTTCAGACATTGCCGTTTGGTCTGTCCACGGCTCCGAGGATTTTCACCAGGGTGATGGTGGAAATTATGGTTCTCCTTCGCAAGCAAGGAGTCACAATTATCCCGTACTTGGATGATCTCCTGATAAAGGCGAGATCCAGGGACCAGTTGGTGCAAAACATTGCACTCTCCCTGACAGTTCTTCAACAACATGGTTGGCTCCTAAACTTGCCAAAATCGCAGTTGGTCCCAATGACGCGGTTGTTGTTTTTGGGAGTCATACTGTTAGGCGCCGGGGTCCGCTTGATGGTCTGCGCGGCCCGGCGCCTAGCAACTAGAGACGCCGTGCACGTACAGCCGCCGGCTCCCTAGCAACGCTAGACGCCGGGTGCGCTGAGCCGCACGGACCCTAGCAACGGGGACGCCACTGGCGGACCGCGTTCCCCGTTGCTAGGCTTTAGGAAATTAAGATATTCACCTGCTCTCTGGCCGTGCAGCAAGGCAGCTGCACGGCATTTATTCTAATCAGCCTTTAGCAGCTGATTGGAGGACTCCTTGTTAAATACACTCCCAGGGCTTCTCACAGACGCCGGTAATAGCTTCCTGCATGCTGCCTTTGTTTGCTGAGAGTCTGTTTCCAGTCCTGCTGTATCCGGTCATTCCAGTCCGCAGAAGTCCGGTATTCGGGAGTTGTCATCTCATCCCAAGAGGTCGTTTGGTTCCCTGGAGTCCTGACTGATCACCGTTTTATATCCAGTGGTGTTCGTGAGTTGCGGCTCTGCCGTGTGTTGCGGCTCAGCCGCTTTACCTTTTATATTTTGTGTTTGGAGCATTTGCGGAGGGTTCCGCTTCCACAAGTCCTCTCTGGTACTTGGCGGTGCCGGGTAGGAGAATTGGACAAGTGGATATTTTGGTTGTCCTTTTTCCTGGCGGTTTCTCCGCACATATTATAGTTTTGAGTTTGCTTAGCCCCTGGCCTGGTTGTTTAGTTAGAGGGCCTCTTGTTATCACCCTGTCTCAGGTTTCCCTTTGTCTCTCATTAAGACCGGGGGGCATCGAAGTTGGGCAGACATAATCCGCCCTTCAAACGCGGCTGCCAAGGGCTCAAGAAACCATAGTCTCGCAGGGGATTTCTGACAACATGGGTGAGACAACAGAGTTAGGGCGCCAGGGGCTATTTTCCTGTCCTGCTCCCTTCCCCAGCATTCCGTTCCAGTGCTCCAGTCCTTGCCATAAGATCTTCTCTGACCAGAGTGCTGGAATCATAACATTATTACCGGCCATACCAAAACTTAAAATTAAACGGGGTTTAATTTTTTCTCATTCAGTTTTGTGAGAGTTTATCGGCCTCATGAATCCAACAGGTTTAGGGCCAAATCCTGGTCAGCTCTTAGTCAGCCAGATTCAAGAACTTACTCAGATGGTTCAGGATCTTTTTCTTCGGGTGAAGTCGCAGGAAGATCTTTTGCGAGCTTCCCCAAGGGTAGTCCCTGAACCAAAGATGCATTTGCCTGACCGTTTTTCTGGTGATAGAAAAGAGTTTTTTAATTTTAAAGAATCCTGTAAACTTTATTTTCGTTTAAGACCGACTTCCTCGGGTACTGAATCTCAGCGGGTCGGGTTTATTATTTCTTTGCTCCAGGGGGATCCTCAGACCTGGGCATTTGGTTTAAGAGCAGAGGATCCGGCATTGTTGTCAATTGACGCTTTTTTTGAGTCTTTAGGGCTCTTGTATGATGACCCTGATAGAGAGGCGTCCGCTGAAAGTCAGTTGCGCGCTCTCAGACAGGGTAGAAATCCTGCAGAGGTTTATTGTACGGAGTTTCGCCGTTGGTCGAACGACTGTGGCTGGAATGACCCAGCCCTGCGCAGTCAGTTTCGCCTCGGCTTATCAGAGTCTATAAAAGACAGTCTCCTTCAGTACCCCGCTCCTGAGACTCTCGATAAACTCATGGAGCTTTCTATTAAGATTGATCGTCGTCTCAGAGAGCGGAGGGCTGAAAAAGGAGCACCTGTAAGGTCAAGTCCGTGTGTATATTCCATTCCTGAAGACGTAGAGGAGACCATGCAGATGGGTCTCTCCCGGCTGTCTCCTGAAGAAAGAGCCAGAAGGCAAAATTCTGGTCTTTGTCTGTACTGTGGGGGTAAGGGACATTTTGCTCGTAATTGTCCAAACAAGTTGGGAAACGCTTTGACCAGGTGAATTGTGAGGGGGTTCACCTAGGTCTGCAGCTTATCTCCTCGAATAACTCCCTTTTAGTCCCAGTTAAAGTTTCCTTTGGCAGCCTCAGTTCTTTGGTGTCGGCTTTTGTTGACAGTGGAGCTGCAGGAAACTTTATGGATTTAACTTGGGCTAAGGCCTTAGGCATTCCTCAGTTACCTTTGGGTAGGTGTGTCACCATGCATGGCTTAGATGGGAGTCCGCTGTCTAATGGGATTATTTCTCTCCGTACACCCCCTGTACTACTTACAGTAGGAGCTCTACATTCCGAGAAAATCGAGTTCTTTCTTACACATTGCCCAGCAGTTCCAGTTGTTCTGGGTCACCCTTGGCTGGCCTTTCATAATCCCACCATTGATTGGCGGTCGGGGGAGATTTCACATTGGGGTACTTTTTGTGATAAGGAATGTATCACGTTTCCAGTCAGAGTAGCAGCTATCATTCCAGAACTCATTCCGGTGGAATACCAGGAGTTTGCTGATGTTTTCTCCAAAGGCAATGCGGACATTCTGCCTCCCCATCGGCCTTATGATTGTGCTATTGAGTTAATTTCTGGTGCCGCATTGCCAAAGGGAAGATTATATGCATTATCCGGGCCAGAAACTGCGGCTATGAATGATTATGTAAAGGAGAGCCTTGAGAAAGGATTTATTAGACCATCAAAATCTCCTTTAAGTGCAGGCTTCTTCTTTGTGGAGAAAAAGGATGGCTCGCTTAGACCTTGCATTGATTTTAGAGCCCTGAATAAGATCTCAGTTAAAAACACCTATCCTTTGCCGTTGATTTCTGTACTCTTTGATCAGTTACGTTCTGCTGTGATTTTTTCTAAAATTGACCTTAGAGGAGCGTACAACCTCATCCGAATTAAATCTGGAGATGAGTGGAAAACGGCCTTCAGTACTCAGTCGGGTCACTACGAATACCTGGTGATGCCGTTCGGCCTGTCCAATGCTCCGGCAGTTTTTCAAGACCTCATTAACGATGTGCTCCGTGACTTCCTAGGGAAATTCGTGGTCGTTTACTTAGACGACATCCTGATTTTTTCTAAATCAATGGAACAACATGTTACCCAGGTGCGTCTGGTTCTTCAAAATTTATGTGAGAATCATTTATATGCCAAGCTGGAGAAGTGTGAGTTTCATGTCACGGAAGTATCTTTTTTAGGGTACATAATTTTCCATGGAACCAAAGAAACTCCAGGCCATCCTTAGTTGGGCGCAACCCACCAATTTAAAAGCAATTAAGCGTTTTTTAGGGTTTGCGAATTATTATAGAAGGTTCATTCATTCTTTTTCTGACCTGGTTGCTCCCATTGTAGCTCTGACAAAGAAAGGAGCGGATCCTACCAACTGGTCGCGTGAAGCTGAGTTGTCCTTTCGGGCCTTGAAACAAGCCTTTGTCTCGGCTCCAGTCCTCAGACATCCTAATCCGGAATTGCCCTTTGTGGTGGAGGTTGATGCCTCGGAGGTTGGAGTGGGGGCTATCCTTTCTCAAAAGGATCCGGAGTCTCTGGAGTTACATCCTTGTGCCTTTATGTCCAGGAAATTCTCCTCCGCTGAATCCAACTATGACGTTGGTAATCGGGAGTTACTGGCGGTAAAATGGGCTTTCGAGGAGTGGAGGCATTGGCTGGAGGGAGCAAAACATACTATTTCGGTATTGACTGACCATAAGAACCTGCAATAGATTGAATCGGCTAAGCGGCTTAATGCCCGGCAGGCACGTTGGGCATTATTTTTTTTACGCGTTTCAAATTTATAATCACTTTCAGGCCTGGTTCCAAGAATACTAAGGCTGATGCCCTGTCACATAGCTTTCTTCCGGTTCACAATAACAATCCTGTTACCCCCATACTTCCATCTTCGGTCATCTGGGCGGGCCTCACACAAGATTTATTTACCCAGTTAAAACAGCTTCAACACCAAGCTCCTAGAATTACTCCTGCTGGTCGTCTTTACGTCCCTGAGTTTTTGAGAGTTACTGTTTTAACGGAATTCCATGATAACAAAGTTTCAGGGCATCCAGGAGTCTCTAAGACATTGGAGTTAGTCTCTCGCTCAGTATGGTGGCCTGGTCTTTCTAAAGACGTCAAGGAATTTGTTTATTCATGTCAGGTTTGTGCACAGCATAAGGTTCCCCGTTCCTTGCCCATCGGGCAACTTATGCCCTTAAATGTTCCTCTCAGGCCATGGTCTCATATTTCCATGGATTTTGTGGTTGACCTTCCCCTTTCAGCCGGATTCCGAGTCATATGGGTGGTAGTGGACCGTTTTAGTAAAATGGCTCATTTTATTGCTCTTCCCCGATTGCCTTCTGCCCAAGGGTTGGCAGTTTTGTTTCTCCGCCATGTATTCAGGCTTCATGGGTTGCCTACTGATATTGTTTCTGATCGGGGTCCACAATTCATCGCACAATTCTGGAAATGTTTTTGTGCCTCATTGAAGATGAAATTGTCGTTAACATCCGGTTACCACCCACAATCCAACGGGCAAACCGAACGAGTTAACCAATCATTGAAACAATATTTGCGCTTGTATTCAGCCAAACTCCAGAATGATTGGTCCGAGTTTCTTCCGTTGGCTGAATTTGCTTACAATAATTCTTGTCATTCCTCCACTAAAGAGTCTCCATTCTTTTCAGTTTTTGGTTTTCACCCCAGAGCTAATTCTTTTTTTCATCATTCCTCAGTCTCCTCGCTTACCTTAACCTCCCATCTCAGAGCCATTTGGAAAAAGGTGCACCTTGCTCTCAGAAAAGCGGCCTTTCGAGAGAAGAAATTTTCTGACAGGCTCCGACGTCCTTGCACTTTTAAGGTGGGAGATAGGGTGTGGTTGTCGACTCGCAACATCAGGCTTCGACAATCCTCAGCTAGACTGGGACCCAAATTTATTTGGCCATTTCTTATTATTAAAAGAGTCAACCCAGTTGCCTTTCGGTTACGTTTACCAAGATCTCTCAGGATTGGAAATACGTTTCATTGTTCCCTGTTGAAACAATACGTTTCTTCCAGTAGATTTCCTCGGAAGATCTCTCAGGGTAGATCTCCAGTGGATGTACAGGGACAACAGGAGTTCTTGGTAGAGAAGGTTCTCGATTCCAAATTGTCCCGGGATCGGCTGTATTTTCTGGTTCACTGGAAAGGCTATGGTCCGGAGGAAAGGTCTTGGGTCCTGGATAAGGATCTTCATGCCCCGAGGCTCAAGAGGGCATTTTTTCGGGAATTTCCTCAGAAACCTGGCTTTAGGGGTTCCTTGACCCCTCCTCAAGGGGGGGGTACTGTTAGGCGACGGGGTCCGCTTGATGGTCTGCGCGGCCCGGCGCCTAGCAACTAGAGATGCCGTGCACGTACAGCCGCCGGCTCCCTAGCAACGCTAGACGCCGGGCGCGCTGAGCCGCACGGACCCTAGCAACGGGGACGCCACTGGCGGACCGCGTTCCCCGTTGCTAGGTTTTAGGAAATTAAGATATTCACCTGCTCTCTGGCCGTGCAGCAAGGCAGCTGCACAGCATTTATTCTAATCAGCCTTTAGCAGCTGATTGGAGGACTCCTTGTTAAATACACTCCCAGGGCTTCTCACAGATGCCGGTAATAGCTTCCTGCATGCTGCCTTTGTTTGCTGAGAGTCTGTTTCCAGTCCTGCTGTATCCGGTCATTCCAGTCCGCAGAAGTCCGGTATTCGGGAGTTGTCATCTCATCCCAAGAGGTCGTTTGGTTCCCTGGAGTCCTGACTGATCACCGTTTTATATCCAGTGGTGTTCGTGAGTTGCGGCTCTGCCGTGTGTTGCGGCTCAGCCGCTTTACCTTTTATATTTTGTGTTTGGAGCATTTGCGGAGGGTTCCGCTTCCACAAGTCCTCTCTGGTACTCGGCGGTGCCGGGTAGGAGAATTGGACAAGTGGATATTTTGGTTGTCCTTTTTCCTGGCGGTTTCTCCGCACATATTATAGTTTTGAGTTTGCTTAGCCCCTGGCCTGGTTGTTTAGTTAGAGGGCCTCTTGTTATCACCCTGTCTCGGGTTTCCCTTTGTCTCTCATTAAGACCGGGGGGCATCGAAGTTGGGCAGACATAATCCGCCCTTCAAACGCGGCTGCCAAGGGCTCAAGAAACCATAGTCTCGCAGGGGATTTCTGACAACACGGGTGAGACAACAGAGTTAGGGCGCCAGGGGCTATTTTCCTGTCCTGCTCCCTTCCCCAGCATTCCGTTCCAGTGCACCGGTCCTTGCCATAAGATCTTCTCTGACCAGAGTGCTGGAATCATAACACATACTGGACACAGAAGAGGTTTTCTTCCAGTGGAAAGGCTATGGAGATCCAGAGTCTGGTCAAACAAATTCTGAAACCAGCAAGAGTGTTAATCCATCAATGCATTCAGTTGCTGGGGAAGATGGTTGTGGCCTACGAGACCATTCAGTTTGGCAGGTTCCATGCCAGAGTGTTCCAGTGGGACCTGTTGGACAATTGGTCCGGATCCCACCTACACATGCACCGGAGGATAATCCTGTCTTCCAAGACCAGAATCTCACTCCATTGGTGGCTGCACAGTTCTCACCTCCTAGAGGGGCGATGGTTCGGGATCCAGGACTGGATCCTAGGGACCACAGATGCAACCCTCCGAGGCTGGGGAGCAGTCACACAGGGGGAAAACGTCCAAGGAAGATGGTCAAGTCAGGAAAGTTGTCTCCACATAAATGTTCTGGAGTTAAGGGCCATTTAATAACTGCAGACACAGTACACACTGGGACGAGTGCCCAGCATCCTCAACAGACTAAGAGAAAAGGATTTACCGGTAGGTATTAAAATCCTAGTTTCTCTAACGTCCTAGAGGATGCTGGGGACTCCGTAAGGACCATGGGGATAGTCGGGCTCCACAGAGTTCATGATCTTCACTGAGGTAGCGCACAGCACTGCAGCTGTGCGCCATTGCTCCCATACACCTCACATACTCCGGTCACTGTAAGGGTGCAGGGCGCAGGGGGGGCGCCCTGGGCAGCAATATAAACCTCTTTTTAGCAAAAATATAACATATATACAGCTGGGCACTGTATATATGTATGAGCCCCCACCAATTTTACAGTTTAAGCGGGACAGAAGCCCGCCGCCGAGGGGGCGGGGCTTCTCCCTCAGCACTCACCAGCGCCATTTTTTCTCCACAGCACCGCTGAGAGGAAGCTCCCCGGACTCTCCGCTGCTTATACCACGGTAGAGAAGAGGGTTGAAAAGAGAGGGGGGCACATAATTCGGCGCAAATTACATACAGCAGCGCTACTGGACAAACATTAAGTTACTGTGTTATTCCTGGGTTATATAGCGCTGGGGAGTGTGCTGGCATACTCTCTCTCTGTCTCTCCAAAGGGCCTTGTGGGGAAACTGTCTTCAGAAAAAGTATTCCCTGTGTGTGTGGTGTGTCGGTACACGTGTGTCGACATGTCTGAGGAAGAAGGCTATATTAGAGAGGAGCGGGAGCAAATGAATGTGGTGTCTCCGCTGACACCTGATTGGATGGATATGTGGAATGTTTTAAATGCTAGTGTAAACTCATTGTACAAAAGATTAGACAAGGCTGAAGCTTTGGGACAGTCAGGGACTCAACCCATGCCTGATCCTATGTTGCAGGGACTGTCAGGGTCTCATAAGCGCCCACTATCCCAGATTGTTGACACAGATACCGACACGGATTCTGACTCCAGTGTCGATTACGATGATGCAAAGTTACAGCCAAAATTGGCAAAATCCATTCGATATATGATTATGGCAATAAAAGATGTTTTGCACATCACAGAGGAACCCCCTGTCCCTGACAAGAGGGTACATATGTACAAGGGAAAGTAACCTTTGAGGGGGTCACACGAGCTGAACGAGTTATGTGAAAAAGCTTGGGAATCTCCAGATAAAAGACTGCAGATTTCCAAAAGGATTCTTATGGCGTATCCTTTTCCATCAACGGATAGGTTACGATGGAAATCCTCCCGTAGGATGGACAAAGCATTAACACGCACAGCTACAGTTGGAAAATCAAATTTTTTACCTTATGTTCCCTCACAGCATAAGAAAGCTCCGCATTATCAAATGCAGTCCTTTCGGTCACAAAGAAACAAGAAAGTGCGAGGTGCGTCCTTTCTTGCCAGAGGTAGGGGCAGAGGAATAAAGCTGCACAACACAGCTAGTTCCCAGGAACAGAAGTCCTCCCCGGCCTCTACAAAATCTACCTCATGACGCTGGGGCTCCACTGGCAGAGTCCGGCCCATGTGATGTCATGCAGCTGCTCTGACCACGCCTCCTGTTTCTCCGTTGCCGACCCCATTTTGAAACCGTGCCCCCGCACCGCTCCATCTCCGACTTGGAAATGGAGTGTTGTTGACCCCCCTCCCCCCCCCCCTTCACCGATTCACAGGCAGAGGTGATCGCATTATCTGCGGGGTGCCGCAGAAAATGCAGGCGGATGCGTATGCTCTTAGCAGTTTTTGCAGTTGGATTGCGATCCAACCTGAATCAGGCCCCATTACCTATCACAATGCACTGCGGGTAGTACAAAATGGGGTTAATATAGGAGAAAAAACCCCAGAGCTGTGCTCCTTAACTGTCCCTGGTGGCTAGTGGAGCGGCTGCCCAGTAATCAGTGTCCACGCCAGTGCGCACACGGCCCGCCCCCATCAGCGGCCTCGTGATCCCGGAGGGCGGTGTGTGTGTGACTGACCTTAGGAAGAAACCGGAGCCTCCGCTGCAGTGACCCAGCAACCGGGGCACGGGAGTATACTGCGCCACTGGGAGTGATGGAGCTGCAGTAAAGAGGTCTATTAGACCTAGCCTGCTGCAGCCCTTGTAGATTCTTATAAAAAAAGTTCTTCTTTTCTTGCCAAAATTAATAGCTAAGAATAGGCTGCCTGAGGAAGCCCCCTGTTAAGTGGCCTGCTACTGAAGGCACCAACTACAAACTGAGCTCCCTGTTCATGGAAGCGAGGTTATAGAGGAGGGGGCGCTGAGCATCTTGGGAACAGTCAAAAGCTTTGAGCCTGTTGGTGCCTCAGATCAAGATCCTACTCTGGTGTACATATACAATGTGAATCCTTGTGGAGTCCAGTGTACCCCACAGAAGAAATGAATGCGTCACACCCATTGGCAGCAACATTAGAATAGCTGCTGATGGGCACAATTGAGAAAGGAAGGGGGGAAAACATTTGAATCCAGCACATATATGTAATTTGAATATGTAATTTGTACCTTCCTACTTTAAAATGTAATGGATGAACCTCACCCTGTGAGAACTATCTTCATGATCAAGAGATCTCATATGCAAGATAAGTATGTGTTGGGATAGGGCTGTGGAGGGCGGCTGCTCGGGCACACCCCTGTCAAGTTAAGGAGATTCAACTGAGGAAGCACAAGGGAACTCTCATCTGGGAACAACAACTGCAGGGAGAACACATTTTCAGACGAATGTGGGAGGGCAGAAGGCTGCCTAATACTGAAGCACCCCCAAACAACAAACCAAATGCAACAACTACTGCAAGCATTCCTGGGGGAAGGCCTGCAGCAGATGGATTTGCATATAGTGATGTCATCCAAGCAGTGGGCATAGTTGGCTGCAACCCTCGTCTGCATATGAAAAGAGAAAAGGGTCACGCAGGGCATGGCGGCCTTTGTGGGGTTGCGCTTGGATGACCCCTAAATCGCTTTATACACCCCCACCCCCCATCAGTGTGGGCTCATGTTGGCCATGCCCCAGCCCCTGAAGCATTCAAGCTGATTTCTTGCAGCAGCTGGACCCAGAAACAGCTCCAGAGTTGCTCTAAAAGACAAGTAAAAGGGTATGAGCCCTGCAGCACCACCTGTAGTTTGCATACACACATATATAGGACAGCATCTCTTATATGCCCCAGGGTCAATAAAATAGTATCCTTATCTAGGGTATCCATCCCCACAGATAAGGTATCCGTCCATGCCGCTACAGCACTACACACCCAGGCCGACGCAATTGCCGGTCTGAGTAAGGTACCTGAATGTGTATAAATGGACTTCAGGGTAATCTCCTGTTTGCGGTCAGCAGACTCTTTGAGGGTAGCCGTATACTGGGACGGGAGGGCTACCTTCTTGGATAAGCGTGTTAATGCTTTGTCCACCCTAGGGGAGGATTCCCATCGTAACCTATCCATTGATGGGAAAGGATACGCCATAAGAATCCTTTTGGAAATCTGCAGTCTTTTATCTGGAGATTCCCAAGCTTTTTCACATAACTCGTTCAGCTCGTGTGACCCCCTCAAAGGTTACCTCAGGCTTTTTCACCTTGTACATATGTACCCTCTTGTCAGGGACAGGGGGTTCCTCTCTGATGTGCAAAACATCTTTTATTGCCATAATCATATATCGAATGGATTTTGCCAATTTTGGCTGTAACTTTGCATCATCGTAATCGACACTGGAGTCAGAGTCCGTGTCTGTATCTGTGTCAACAATCTGGGATAGTGGGCGCTTATGAGACCCTGACAGTCCCTGCAACATAGGATCAGGCATGGGTTGAGACCCTGACTGTCCCAAAGCTTCAGCCTTGTCTAATCTTTTGTGCAATGAGTTTACACTAGCATTTAAAACATTCCACATATCCATCCAATCAGCTGTCGGCGGAGACACCACATTCATTTGCTCCTGCTCCTCTCTAATATAGCCTTCTTCCTCAGACATGTCGACACATGTGTACCGACACACCACACACACAGGGAATGCTTTTTCTGAAGACAGTTTCCCCACAAGGCCCTTTGGAGAGACAGAGAGAGAGTATGCCAGCACACACCCCAGCGCTATATAACCCAGGAATACACAGTAACTTAATGTTTGCCCAGTAGTACTGCAGCATGTAATTTGCGCCAAATTATGTGCCCCCCCCCCCCTCTTTTCAACTCTCTTGTCTACCGTGGTATAAGCAGGGGAGAGTCCGGGGAGCTTCCTCTCAGCGGTGCTGTGAAGAAAAAATGGCGCTGGTGAGTGCTGAGGGAGAAGCCCCGCACCCTCGGCGGCAGGCTTCTGTCCCGCTTAAACTGTAAAATTGGCGGGGGCTCATACATATATACAGTGCCCCGCTGTATATGTGTTATATTTTTGCCAAAAAGAGGTTTATATTGCTGCCCAGGGTGCCCCCCCCCCCCCCCTGCGCCCTGCACCCTTACAGTGACCGGAGTGTGTGAGGTGTATGGGAGCAATGGCGCACAGCTGCAGTGCTGTGCGTTACTTCAGTGAAGATCATGAAGTCTTCTGCCGCCTCTGAAGTCTTCTTTTCTTCTCATACTCACCCGGCTTCTATCTTCCGGCTCTGCAAGGGGGACGGAGGCGCGGCTCTGGGACGGACGGCGAGGGTGAGATCCTGCGTACCAATCCCTCTGGAGCTAATGGTGTCCAGTAGCCTAAGAAGCAGGACCTTGCAACTCAGAGAGTAGGGCTGCTTCTCTCCCCTCAGTCCCTCGATGAGGGAGTCTGTTGCCAGCAGTGCTCCCTGAAAATTAAAAACCTAACAAAATACTTTCTGTCAGAAAGCTCAGGAGAGCTCCTGAAAAGCACCCAGTCTCCACTGGGCACAGTATCAAACTGAGGTCTGGAGGAGGGGCATAGAGGGAGGAGCCAGTGCACACCCAGAACTAAAGTCTTTCTTAAAGTACCCATGTCTCCTGCGGAGCCTATCTATCCCCATGGTCCTTACGGAGTCCCCAGCATCCTCTAGGACGTTAGAGAAAATAGGATTTTAATACCTACCGGTAAATCCTTTTCTCTTAGTCCGTAGAGGATGCTGGGCACCCGTCCCAGTGCGTACTGTGTCTGCAGTTATTAAATGGCCCTTAACTCCAGAACATTTATGTGGAGAAAACTTTCCTGACTTGACCATCTTCCTTGGATGTTTTCCCCCTGTGTGACTGCTCCCCAGCCTCGGAGGGTTGCATCCATGGTCCCTAGGATCCAGTCCTGGATCCCGAACCATCGCCCCTCTAGGAGGTGAGAACTGTGCAGCCACCAATGGAGTAAGATTCTGGTCTTGGAAGACAGGATTATCCTCCGGTGCATGTGTAGGTGGGATCCGGACCACTTGTCCAACAGGTCCCACTGGAACACTCTGGCATGGAACCTGCCAAACTGAATGGCCTCGTAGGCCGCAACCATCTTCCCCAGCAACAGAATGCATTGATGGATTAACACTCTTGCTGGTTTCAGAATTTGTTTGACCAGACTCTGGAACTCCATAGCCTTTCCACTGGAAGAAAGCCTCTTCTGTGTCCAGTATGACTCCCAGAAACAACAACCGCGTCATTGGGACCAACTGCGATTTTGGCAAGTTTAGGAGCCAACCATGTTGTTGAAGAACTGTCAGGGAGAGTAGATGTTTTGCACCAACTGGTCCCTGGATCTCGCCTTTATCAGGAGATCATCCAAGTACGGCATAATTGTGACTCCTTGCTTGCGAAGGAGAACCATCATTTCCACCATCACCCTGGTGAAAATCCTCGGAGCCGTGGACAGACCAAACGGCAACGTCTGAAATTGGTAATGACAATCCAGAATTGCAAACCTTAGGTAGCTTGATGCAGTGGCTAAACGGGAACATGTAATTAGGCTTCCTTATGTCTACCAAAACCATGAAATCTCCTTCCTCCGGACTGGAGATCCCTACCCTGAGAGATTCCATCTTGAAATTGAATTTCTTCAGGTAGAAATTGAGGGATTTCAGATTTAAGATTGGTCTGACTGAGCCGTCCGGCTTCGGGAGCACGAAGAGGCTTGAATAAAAACCTTCTCCCTGCTGACTAAGGCCGATTTGAACAATCGGTGAGGGGGAACGTCTTGAAACCCCAGTTTGTACCCTTGTGACACTATTTGTAAAACCCACGAGTCCAGGTCCAAATTAATCCAGAACTGACTGAAGTGTTTTAGACGTGCCCCCACTGGTGTGGGCTCCTGCAAGAGAGCCCCAGCGTCATGCAGTGGATTTGGCAGAAGCAGAGGACGATCTCTGCTCCTGCGATCTTGAAGAGGCTACAGACCTCTTCCCTCTTCTCCTTCCTCTACCTGCAAAGAAAGGGGAATCTTAACTTCTTGCATATCTATTGGGACAAAATGACTGCGTTAGACAATGATGCGTCTTCATCCGTTGAGAGGGAACATAGGGCAAGAAGGTTGACTTACCTGCGGGAGCTGCCGAGATCAAATTAACTAGGCCGTTGCCAAACAAGGCTTCACCTTCATAGGGAAGAGACTCCCTTTCTTCTTGGAGTCAGCATCAGCATTCCCTTGGTGAATCCACAATGCCCTCCTATCCGAGACTGCCATGAAATTGGCCCGTGAACTCAAGAGTCCTATATCCCTTGCAGTCGTAAGTATGCTGCAGTGTCCTTGATATGATCCAACGTAAGGAGTATCCCATCTCTCCAAGATATCTATATCGGAAGACAAGGTATTCGACCAATTCTTGAATACTACTACTCACCCATGCGCATGTAATGGCAGGTCTAAGTAATGTACCCATGGTTACATAACTAGAAATAATGTAGCTTCCTGCATATGATCCGCTGGATTTGTGACAGGGCCCCGTGCAGAACAGGGGGTGACTCCCACTTTATTCTGTCCGCAGCAGGAAATGAATAAACAATCGGAAACCTTTTGGGGATTTGAAACCATCTTGTCGAGCTGGCCCAGACTTTCTCAAACAGAGATGGAGGAACGTTACATCAGCTTTCATTATATATCTATATATACATACATATAGACCCCTTTGTCAGGAACAGCAGGGTCCTCAGTGATGTTAATATGTCCTTAATATCCACAATCATGTACTGAATGCTCCTTGCCAATATTGGATCTAATCAGGAAATATTATGGTCGACATAGGAATCAGTATCCGAGTCAGTATCAGTGTGTAGTAACATTTTTGCGGGCCTGAGGGAAAAGAAGCATAGCCATGAACATCACATCTATTCTCTACGTCTGTGTCTGGGACACAGATTTATCCAACCTCACTCTGATATTATTGAAACTTTCACCCAGTCAGTTATTGGTGGTGCCAACAGGGCCACCATCATATGTCTGCATTCCTAATATAGTTTCCTCTTGGGAAAAACATTCAGCCACCGACATGTTGACACACATGTACCAAGTACCCACAGACACATCGGCTTATCGGGGATAGACCTACAGTAAATCTGTCAGAGGGACAGAGAGGATTTTTCAGCTCACAACCCAGCGCCAAAAGTACACAGTCTGGGAAATAATAAACTCTATAGTGATAGACTTGTAACGCTCTATAGATGTGCTGGTGAGGTGAGGAAGAAGCCCCGCCGCTGTAATGGCACGCTTCTGTCCCGCTCAGAAACAAATAATTAATTACGCTGGCGGGGTAAGGACAGTGCCCAGGCACTAATGTCCACTTTTGCCAGCCTTTTGTGAGGAATTTATGCTGCCCAGGGTGCCCCCCCCCCCCCACCCACATGCCCTGCACCCTGCAGTGCCTGTGTTTGTGTGGAAGCATGGCGCACAGCATTCCGCTCGCTGCATGGTACCTCAGAATGCCGTCACTGGAGAAGAAGTCTTCTGTTCTTCTGCTACTCGCCTGTCTTCTGACTTCTGGCTCTGTAAGGGGGTGATGGCAGGCTACGGGAGTGGGCATCTAGGCGTACCCAGCGATCAGCACCCTCAGGAGCTAATGGTGTCCTGTCAGCCAGAAGCAGAGCCATTGAACTCACTAGAAGTTGGTCATACTTCTCTCCCCTAAGTTCCACGAAGCAGGGAGACTGTTGCCAGCAGCCTCCCTGAAAATAAGAAAAACTAACATAAGTCTTTTTAGAGAAACTCAGTAGAGCTCCCCTGTAGTGCATCCAGTCTCACTGGGCACAATTCTAAAACTGGAGTCTGGAGGAGGGGCATAGAGGGAGGAGACAGTTCACACCCTTTGAAAGTCTTAAAGTGCCCATGTCTCCTGCGGATCCCGTCTATACCCCATGGTTCTTAATGTGATCCCAGCATCCTCTAGGACGTATGAGAAAACAAATAACGCACACACGAGGAGGAGAGAACAAAGGAAGCTATAAGGAGGGGAGGGGAGGGGAGGGGGGGGGGGGGGAGGTAATGTAGTAAAGGGATATTGGATAAACTACAACCTTATACATATTCATTAATGTACCAGTAGTTAGAAGTAGAAGAGCTCTAACAGAAACCACAAAGCTTATCTAAAGCCACACCACACTGGATATGCCCAATCTCATTTGATCTTTGAAGCAAAGCAGTATTGGACTTTGTTACTACCAAGCAGTCTCCCATCCATGTATTATCAGATTCTTTAGGTGTTTTTAAACTACCAACACCCTTTTCTTGGTACTGTACATTTAATTTTTACACATATTCTTTTATGTACCAGAAGTTAGAAGTAGAAGAGCTCTAACAGAAACCACGAGCTCATCTACAGCCACAGCACACTGGATTTGCCCAATCTCTCCTGATCATGGAAGCTGAGCAGTGTTGGTCCTGGTTTTAGTACTTGGATGGGAGACCACCAGGAAATACCAGGAGCTGTGTGTATTTTTACAATACCAACACCGTTCTCTTGATGCATTCCATTTTGAAACATTGGGGCAGATCTATTAAGCCTGGTGAACTGATAAAGTGCAAGGTGATAAAGTACCAGCCAGTCAGCTCCTAACTGTCATTTTTCAAACCCAGCCTGTGACATGGCAATTAGGAGCTGATTGGCTGGTACTTTATCACCATGCAAATTATCATTTCACCAGGTTTAATAAATCATCCGCTTATTCATTTATGTACGAGTAGTTAGAAGTAGAAGAACTCTAACAGAAACCACTAAGCTCATCTACAGCCACACCACACTGTATATGCCCAATATCACCTGATCTTAGGCCTGGTTTGTTCTTGGATGTGAGACCACCTGGGAATACCAGGTGCTGTAGGTAGTTTTATACTACCAACACCGTTCTCTTGATGCATTCTATTTTGAAACTTATTCATTGATGTAGAAGTTAGAAACAGCAAAAATCATCTACAGCCGCATCACACTGGATATGTCCAATCCAGTGGCGTAACTAGAAATTTTTCTCCCCCAAGCCAAAAAATTCTTCGGCGCCCCCCCCCCCCCCCCCCTTCATGCTCCATAATTGGGAGCAAGAAAGGGATAAATATGCGCGCGCCTAAGGTGCGCGCGTCAAAAAAGGGGCGTGGTTTTGTTGGAGTGGGCGTGGTTTCGCATAAAGGGGCGTGGCATTGCAGGAAAAGACTACCTTATACCCCAGTTTTGCAACCTGCACGCCCATACGTTGGCCACCACAGGAAAGAAAAATAATCCTGATTCATGCCCCTTACATTATTTGTCATTTTTCCTCCTTATAGTAATGCCCAGTATACATTATGCCACATACTGCAATGGCCCTTAGACATTATGCCGCACACAATAATGCACGACACAATATGCACACACTGTAATGCCCCCGACACATTATGCCACACACCGTAATGTCTGTGACACATTATGCCACACACCGTAATGCCTGTGACACATTATGACAGGAATCGCAATGCCCGTTATACATTATGCTACACACTGCAATGCCCCTGATACATTATAGCACATACAATGTCTGTGACACATTATGACACACACCGCAATGTCCGTGATACATTATGCCACACACTGCAATGCCCGATACATTATAGCACATACAATGCCTGTGACACATTATGCCACACACTGCAATGACCTTGAGACATTATACCACAATGCCCGTGATATAGTATACCATACACCGTAATGCCTGTGACACATACCGCAATGCCCTGCCCGTTATACCCTATGCCACACATCGCAATGCCCGTTATGTATTATGCCACACTGCAATGACCCTGAGACATTATACCACATACCACAATGCCCGTGATATAGTATACCACACACCGTAATGCCTGACACATTATGACACACACCGCAATGTCCGTGATACATTATGCCACACACTGCAATGACCCTGAGACATTATACCACTTATCACAATGCCTGCGATATAGTATACCATACACCGTAATGCCTGCGACACATTATGACACACACCGCAATGTCCGTGATACATTATGCCACACACCGTAATGCCCATTACACATTAAGTCCTACAGTAAGGCTTCTAATTACTTTTCAATTACCTGCTCGTTGTCAGGGGTTTCATGCACTGGGTGTCATGCTCGTTGCCAGGGGTTTCATGCTCTTGGTTCCATGCACGGTGCCAGGGGTTTTCATGCTCAGGGTGTCATGCTCGTTGCCAGGGGTTTCATGCACTGGGTGTCATGCTCGTTGCCAGGTGTTTCATGCACTGGGTGTCATGCTCGTTGCCAGATGTTTCATGCACTGGGTGTCATGCTAGTTGCTAGGAGGTAGTCCTTGTTGCTAGGGCTGTGCTCCCAGTGCCACATATGTCCCCAGTGCCAGATATTCCCCCACGGTGCCAGGTACTTACATGCCCCAGTGCCAAATATAGTCGTCCCCCCCATGTGCCAGGTACACATATGCCCCCAGTGCCAGATATTCCCCCCCAGTGCCATATATGCCCCCAGTGCCAGATATTCCCCCCAGTGCCATATATGCCCCCCGTGCCATATATGCCCCCAGTGCCAGATACCCCCCCCCAGTGCCATATATGCCCCCAGTGCCAGATATTCCCCCCCAGTGCCATATATGCCCCAGTGCCAGATATCCCCCCCAGTGCCAGATATGCCCCCAGTGCCAGATATTCCCCCCAGTGCCAGAAATGCCCCAGTGCCAGATATTCCTCCCTCCCCCCCCCCGTGCCATATATGCCCCCAGTGCCAGATATTTACCCCCCCCCCCGCCGTCGCTTTTTGGAGGGACACGGAGGGCACAGCTCGTCTCTCCTGTGTCCCTCCTGCTGCATCATCTCCAGCGGCCGCGGGTCTAATAGGGGGAAGTGCCGGTTCGTGAGCCAATTAGAGCTCACGGATGGCACTTCCCCCTATTAGACCCGCGGCCGCCGGAGATGATGCAGCAGGAGGGACACAGGGAGGCGCGCTGTGTGCCCTCCGTGTCCCTCCAAAAAGCGGCGGAGGGAAGGAGACTGCAGACTGACATGCGGACGCTCGTCCGCATGTCAGTCTGCTGTAAATCAGTGGCGCCCCCGCAGCCCCTCGCCCCCAAGCCACCGCGAGGACTGCGGGGGCAGTAGTTACGCCACTGGTCCAATCTCATCTGATGATGGAAGCTAAGCAGTGTTGTGCCTGGTTTGTTTTTGGATTTCAAGTCCTGACTTCTGGTTTGGCCACGGCACCTCGGATATTCACCAAGGTCATGGCCGTGATGACGACCCTTCACCATCAGAGAATCAGGATCCTGCCAAATCTGGACGACTTGCTGATCCTGGTGAACTCCCAAGAGGTTCTCCACAGTTATCTGGAACTGGCGGTCCAATTCCTAAAAGTCCACGGGTGGCTCATCAACTGAAAAAAGTCCTCGCTGGTCCCTGCTCGGAACATTGTGCACCTAGGGGCACTGCTGGACACACACAGCCAACAATTGTTTCTGTCTCCAGAGAAAGTCCTGAAAATTCAGGACAGTATCGTCCTCTCTCGCCCAAGAGTGTTGATACACACAGCGATGCAAGTACTAGACCTCATGGTGTCGGCTTTCGATATGGTAGAGTACGCTCAATTTCATTACCGCCCTCTGCAGAGGTTAATCCTCTCCAAGTGGGACGGCCTGCCTCATCGGATGATGTCTCAAATGATCTCCTTGACTCCGGAGGTTCGTCTGACACTGAGCTGGTGGCTACAGGACCAACAGTTGAGCAGGGGCCATCCCTTCTGGATCTCCAACTGTGTCCTCCTGACAATGGATGCCAGTCTTTTGGGCTGGGCCATGGTGTTGGAGCAACACTTTCTCCAGGGTCGGTGGACCAGGGAGGAATCTCTCCTCCTGATATACATTCTGGAATTGCAGGCAGTGTTCAATTAATTGACACTGGCCCTGCCTCTAGTACAGAACAGGCCTGTTCAAGTACAATCTGACAACGCCACCACGGTAGTGTACACAAATCATCAAGGCGGCACTCGAAACTGCATGGCAAAGCTGGAAGTATCAAAAATCCTCCGTTGGGTAGAAAGTCATCTGACAGCAATATCGGCAGTGTTCATTCCCGGAGTCCTCAACTAGGAAGCGGATTTCCTCAGTCGTCAGGACGTTCACGCTGGAGAGTGGAGAGGCCGCAGCAGAAATGTCTGCACTGGTGTCAGTAGGTGACTGAGGCAGGGATGACTGGGAGATAGTGGGTGACTGAAGCATGTATGAGTGGGAGATAGTGGGTGACTGAGGCCGGGGTGACTGGGAGATAGTGGGTGACAGGGAGATAGTGGGTTACTGAGGGAGGGGTGATAGGAAGGGGTTGGGTAAGTATGGGAAGAAAGTGGGTGACAGGTATAATAAATGACTAAGGCAGGGGTGATAGGGAGATAGTGGATGACTGTGGCAGGGGTGACAGGGACAGTAAGAGACTGAGGCAGGGGTGACAGGGATAGTGGCTGACTGAGGCAGGGGTGACTGGGAGATAGTGGGTGACTGAGGCAGGGTTGACAGGGATAGTGGGTGACTGAAGCAGGGGTGATAGGGTGACAGTGGGTGACTAAAGCAGGGGTGACTGGTATAGTGGGTGACTGAGGCAGGGATCGCAGATATAGTGGTTGACTGAGGCAGCGGTGACTGGGAGATAGTGGGTAACTGAGGCATGGGTGACAGGGAAAGTGTGTGACTCAGGCAGGGGTGATAGGGAGATAGTGGGCTGCATATCTCTGCCTCACTGCAGCAGCACATTCCTGCTTCAATGACAGCAGCACATCCCTACCTCACTTATAGCAGCACATCCCTGCCTCGCTGACAGCAGCACATCCCTGCCTCGCTGACAGCAGCACATCCCTGCCTCGCTGACAGCAGCACATCCCTGCTTCACTGACAGCAGCACATCCCTGCTTCGCTGACAGCAGCACATCCCTGCTTCGCTGACAGCAGCACATCCCTGCCTCGCTGACAGCAGCACATCCCTGTCTCGCTGACAGCAGCACAGCACTGCTTCGCTGACAGCAGCACATCACTGCTTCACTACCAGCAGCACATCCCTGCCTCACTGGCAGCAGCACATCCCTGCCTTACTGACAGCTGTATATAGGGCCTAATTCAGACCTGATCCCTGCTGTGCATATTCACACAACAGGAGATCAGGTCTGAAGTGCGTGTGTGCTGGTGCCGCAGTGCACCGGCACATGCCAGAGATGCGATCAGCATCTCTGCCCAGTGAGCGCCTCTGCCTGATTGACAGGCAGAGGCGGTCACTGGGCAGGAGGAGTCGGGCCAGCGGCGTTGTGCCGCCATTTTGGGGGCACAGTCAGGACAACGCAGACATGACCGGACCGTATGGGGGCGGGCCGTGACGGCTGCGTGACCCGGACAGCAACGGGCCTTATTTACTAAAATCTCAGATAAATTTTATGGCATTTATGTGCAGTCTAGTTTGCACAGTTGATAGAGTGTTGATCTTGCACTATCAATGTAAGCCTCACATAGGTTTGATACACATGTAAGTTTGTTTTTATTTTACTACATTGTGGTTTGTGGCTCTATACCATGTAATGCATGTCTTTTAACAGTAGTCAAGTCTTCCAATGTGCTTGTTAGTGAAACCCAATAGATAGCTTTATTTTATTTTGTTTCTTCAAATATTGAATGCATATGTCTTATAACTTTTTTTTTTTTCAATATACAGGTTGAGTATCTGTATATACATTTTTATTATAAGATTTTCAATGACACAAGTACATCCAAGTTGCAGATTATGGATTGTGAAGGACAAATCAACCATATAAACAATTTAAGCAATTTAAATTGCATGCAGGTAGTAGAATATCAAACTCCTTGGATGAGAGTTGGTCGTAATAAACTAGGATAGAAAAGAATAAAGTAGAAAATAAGATTTTAAACCTACCGGTAAATCTTTTTCTCGTAGTCCGTAGAGGATGCTGGGGACTCCGTAAGGACCATGGGGATAGACGGGCTCCACAGGAGACATGGGCACTTTAAGAAAGACTTTAGTTCTGGGTGTGCACTGGCTCCTCCCTCTATGCCACAGTTAGAGAAACTGTGCCCAGAGGAGACGGACAGTATGAGGAAAGGATTTTGTTAATCCAGGGCAAGATTCATACCAGCCACACCAATCACACCGTATAACTTGTGATAAACTACCCAGTTATCAGTATGAAAAAACAACATAGCATCAGTGCAGGACCGATGCAACTATAACATAACCCTTATTGAAGCAATAACTATATACAAGTATTGCAGAAGTAGTCCGCACTTGGGACGGGCGCCCAGCATCCTCTACGGACTACGAGAAAAAGATTTACCAGTAGGTTTAAAATCTTATTTTCTCTAACGTCCTAGAGGATGCTGGGGACTCCGTAAGGACCATGGGGATTATACCAATGCTCCAAAACGGGCGGGAGAGTGCGGATGACTCTGCAGCACCGATTGAGCAAACATGAGTTCCTCCTCAGCCAGGGTATCAAACTTATAGTATTTTGCAAAGGTGCGTGAACCCGACCAAGTAGCAGCTTGACACAGCTGTAGTGCCGAGACCCCTCGGGCAGCCGCCCAAGAAGAGCCCACTTTCCTCGTGGAATGGGCCTTGACCGATTTCAGTAACTGCAATCCAGCCATAGAATGCGCTTGCTGAATCGTGTTACAAATCCGGTGAGCAATAGCCTGCTTTGAAGCAGGGGCACCAATCTTGTTGGTTGCATACAGGACAAACAGCGCTTCAGTTTTCCTGACTCTAGCCGTCCTGGCCACGTAAATTTTCAAAGCCCTAACCACATCAAGTAACTCGGAATCCTCCAAGTCACGCGTAGCCACAGGCACCACAATAGGTTGGTTCATATGAAAAGATGAGACCACTTTTGGTAGGAATTGAGGACGGGTCTGCAATTCCGCTCTATCCACATGGAATACCAAATATGGGCTTTTATGTGACAAAGCCGCTAATTCCGACACTCGCCTAGCCGAAGCCAAGGCTAATAACATGACCACCTTCCATGTGAGATATTTTAACTCCACTGTTTTAAGTGGTTCAAACCAGTGTAATTTTAGAAAACTTAACACCACGTTAAGGTCCCAAGGTGCCACCGGAGGCACAAAAGGAGGCTGAATATGCAGCACTCCTTTTACAAAAGTCTGAACTTCTGGAAGAGAAGCCAATTCTTTTTGAAAGAAAATGGATAAGGCCGAAATCTGGACCTTAATAGAGCCTAATTTTAGGCCCAAATTCACTCCAGTTTGTAGGAAGTGAAGGAAATGGCCCAGATGGAATTCTTCCGTAGGAGCATTCCTGGCCTCACACCAAGAAACATAATTTCGCCATATACGGTGTAATGTTTTAACGTTACATCCTTCCTAGCCTTTATCAGCGTAGGGATGACCTCAACCGGAATGCTAGGATCCGGCATTCAACCGCCATGCCGTCAAACGCAGCCGCGGTAAGTCTTGGAACAGACAGGGCCCCTGATGCAACAGGTCCTGTCTTAGAGGGAGAGGCCACAGATCTTCTGTGAGCATTTCCTGCAGATCCGGATACCAGGTCCTCCGTGGCCAATCTGGAACAATGAGGATTGTTCTCACTCCTCTTTGTCTTATTATCCTCAACACCTTGGGTATGAGAGGAAGAGGAGGAAATACCGACCGGAACACCCACGGTGTCACTAGGGCGTCTACAGCTACTGCCTGAGGGTCTCTTGACCTTGCGCAATACCTCTGTAGCTTTTTGTTGAGCCGGGACGGCATCATGTCTATCTGTGGCAGTTCCCACCGACTTGTAATCTGTGCAAAGACTTCCTGATGAAGTCCCCACTCTCCCGGATGTAGGTCGTGTCTGCTGAGGATGTCTGCTTCCCAGTTGTCCACTCCCGGAATGAACACTGCTGACAGTGCGCTTGCGTGATTCTCCACCCAGCGAAGAATTCTGGTGGCTTGTGCCATCGCCACTCTGCTTCTTGTGCCGCCTTGGCGGTTTACATGAGCCACTGCGGTGACGTTGCCTGACTGGATCAGAACCGGTTGGTCGCAAAGTAAGGTCTCCGCTTGACGTAGGGCATTGTATATGGCCCTTAGTTCCAGGATGTTGATGTGAAGACAAGTCTCTTGACTTGACCAAAGACCTTGGAAATTTCTTCCCTGTGTGACTGCTCCCCAACCTTGGAGGCTTGCGTCTGTGGTCACCAGGATCCAGCCCTGAATGCTGAATCTGCATCCCTCGAGAAGGTGAGCACTCTGCAGCCACCACAAGAGTGATACCCTGACCCTGGGGGACAGGGTGATCAACCAATGCATCTGTAAATGTGACCCGGACCACTTGTCCAGTAGGTCCCATTGGAAAGTCCTCGCATGGAACCTGCCGAATGGAATGGCCTCGTATGATGCCACCATCTTTCCCAGGACTCGAGTGCAGTGATGCACTGACACCTGTTTTGGTTTCAATAGGTTCCTGACAAGAGTCATGAGTTCCTGGGCCTTTTCTATCAGGAGATAAACCTTCTTCTGGTCTGTGTCCAGAATCATGCCCAAGAAAGACAGACGAGTAGTAGGAATCAACTGCGACTTCGGGAAATTGAGAATCCAGCCGTGTTGCTGTAACACTTTCAGTGAAAGTGATACGCTGTTCAGCAACTGCTCTCTTGATCTCGCTTTTATGAGATCGCCCAAGTACGGGATAATTGTGACACCTTGCTTGCACAGGAGCACCATCATTTCCGCCATTACCTTGGTGAAAATTCTCAGGGCCATGGAGAGACCAAACAGCAACGTCTGAAATTGGCAATGACAGTCCTGTACCGCAAATCTGAGTTACGCCTGATGAGGTGGATAAATGGGGACATGAAGGTATGCATCCTGTACACAAATGCGGACAACAGGTGTCAAGCCGTGTGTTGCCTTTGTCAAGCTGTAATAAGTAGGGATAAGGACGTTAACCACCTCGGAACATCCTCCCTTATACGTCACCTGCAGCGCATTCATCATAAGTCAGTGACAAGTTCAAAAACTTTGGATGACAGCGGAAGCAGTCCACTAACCACTAAATCCCTTCCTCTTGTAACCAAGCTCCTGCAAACCACACCACCAACTCCCTCAGTGTCAATTTCCTCCTTAGACAGGAGAGCCAATAGTCCTGCAGGCCATGTCACTGGCAAGTCTGACGAGTCCTCTCCTGCCTGGGATTCCTCCGATGCATCCTTGAGTGTAACGCCTACTGCTGCTGGCGCTGCTGTTGTTGCTGCTGGGAGTCGATCATCATCCCAGAGGGGAAGTCGGAAGACCACTTGTACTTCTTCCAGTAAGCAATTGACTGTCCAACAGTCCTTTGCGAGGAAGATGAAATATCACAGCAGTCATCCTGCTGCAAAGCGGATAACTCAGGTCTGGGTGGTGAAAAACGTGGTTCCGGTATCCATCGTTAATTTAGAGGCAACTAGAGACTTGATTGAGGTACTGTGTCCACGGTACCAAATACCCTCTAGGTTCCATTTCTCTAGGCAGGCGATACCGAAAATGTACACAGACCTCAGAAAAAGAGTCACCAGTGTCCTAAAAAATGCAGTTGTACCCAATGTCCACTTGTCTGTGGTTAAGTGGAGCAGGGCAGACTCAGGACTATATGACTGTGACAGCCCACTGGGTAGATGTATTGCCTCCCGCAGCAAGAACAGCAGCGGCGGCACCAGTAGCAGCATCTCGCAATTGACAACTCGTTCCTAGGCAGGCTACGCTTTGTATCACCGCTTTCCATAAGAGGCACACAGCTGACAACCTCTTACGGAAACTGAGGAACATCATCGCAGAATGGCTTACCCCAATTGAACTCTCCTGGGGATTTGTGACATCGGACAACGCCACCAATATTGTGCGTGCATTACATCTGGGCAAATTCCAGCACGTCCCATGTTTTGCACATACATTGAACTTGGTGGTGCAGAATTATTTAAAAAACGACAGGGGCGTGCAAGAGATGCTGTCGGTGGCCCGAAGAATTGCGGGCCACTTTCTGCCTTCAGCCACCGCATGCCGAAGACTGGAGCACCACCAAACATTCCTGAACCTGCCCTGCCGTCATCTAAAGCAAGAGGTGGTAACGAGGTGGAATTCAACCCTCTATATGCTTCAGAGGATGGAGGAGCAGCAAAAGGCCATTCAAGCCTATACATCTGCCCACGATATAGGCAAAGGAGGGGGAATGCACCAGACTCAAGCGCAGTGGAGAATGATTTCAACGTTGTGCAAGGTTCTGCAACCCTTTGAACTTTCCACACGTGAAGTCAGTTCAGACACTGCCAGCCTGAGTCAGGTCATTCCCCTCATCAGGCTTTTGCAGAAGAAGCTGGAGACATTGAAGGAGGAGCTAAAACAGAGCGATTCAACTAGGCATGTGGGACTTGTGGATGGAGCCCTTAATTTGCTTAACCAGGATTCAATCTGTTGAAATCAGAGCACTACATTTTGGCCGCCGTGCTCGATCCTAGATTTAAAACCTACATTGTATCTCTCTTTCCGGCAGACACAAGTCTGCAGAGGTTCAAAGACCTGCTGGTGAGAAAATTGTCAAGTCAAGCGGAACGTGACCCGTCAACAGCTCCTCCTTCACATTCTCCCGCAACTGGGGGTGCGAGGAAAAGGCTAAGAATTCCGAGCCCACCCGCTGGCGGTGATGCAGGGCAGTCTGGAGTGAGTGCTAACATCTGGTCCAGACTGAAGGACCTGGCAACGATTACTGACATGTCGTCTACTGTCACTGCATATGATTCTGTCACCTTTGAAAGAATGGTGGAGAAAAAGAGGCAATTTGGAGGCCCTTGCACAAACTGGCTTTATTCTACCTAAGTTGCCCTCCCTCCAGTGTGTACTCCGAAAGAGTGTTTAGTGCGGCCGCTCACCTTGTCAGCAATCGGCGTACAAGGTTACTTCCAGAAAATGTGGAGAAGATGATGATCATCAAAATTAATTATAATCAATTCCTCCGTGGAGACATTCACCAGCAATTGCCTCCAGAAAGTACACAGGGATCTGAGATGGTGGATTCCAGTGGGGACAAATTAATAATCTGTGAGGAGGGGGATGTACACAGTGAAAGGGGTGAGGAATCGGAGGATGATGAGGTGGACATCTTGCCTCTGTAGAGCCAGTTTGTGCAAGGAGAGATTGATTGATTCTTTTTTGGTGGGGGCCCAAACCAACCAGTCATTTCAGTCAGTCGTGTGGCAGACCCTGTCGCTGAAATGATGGGTTCGTCAATGTTTTTCTTTTCAATCTAAACCCCTGCAGTTTTCTGTAAGCATCTGCTTCGCTATGATGATCAACAAGTCACAAGGGAAAACACTCAGGGCTGGAGGCGTAGATCTTAGGACCAGCTGCTACAAGCATGGCAGAGGTGTCACTATCACTGGTGACACCCAGAGAGGCGGCGAGGGAGATTGTAATGCAGTGCGCGCAGATAAGCAGCGCAATGGTAAAAAGGAGGCATGGTCTCATAGGTAGGGGCGTGGCCTGAATCACCATTTTGTTGCTGCGGGTATCCCGGGGGTTGGGGGCTGTACCCGGGGACTAGTGTGTGAGTGGTGCTGGCTCCTGCACAGTGACAGAAACTGGGTGTTGCACGTAATGTCACAGTGAAACACCCATATTCTGTCACTGAAGAATAGCCGGCACTTTGGTGTCACCCCACTTGGCGGGTGACACTCGGGTGTGTGCCGCAACCCCGTTGTGATGCCACTGACCCATGGGAAGCTTTACGTGGCTTACCCATGTGTTAGTAGCCCCAAGCATCTTTTGTGTTAGTCCCTGAAGAAAAACTTCAAATATTGTTTACAATTTTGTAATCAATGGCCTAATTCAGTAAGGATTGCAAATTCTGCTAAGTAACAGAATTTGCAATCCTTTGGTTCGCATGCTGGGGCCACCCATCACAGGGCATGGCCACCCAGCATGCCGCCTCCCTTCTTTACCACGCTGAAATTGCAGTCTCAGTGCAGTTCAGCGTGATCATAAAAAATGAGTTAGCCTCCTGTTGGTGCAGACTGTACGTGTGCGCAGGAAGCCGCCACCATTTTTGTGATCGCAACGGCTGCATGTGATGTCATGCAGCCGCTCTGACCACGCCTCCTGTTTCTCCATTGAAGCCCTGCCCCCGCACCGCTCCATCTCCGACTTTGAAATGGAGTGTTGCTGACCCCCCCCCCCCCGCACCGATTGACAGTCACAGAAAATGCAGGCGCATGCGTATGCTCTTAGCAATTTTTGCAGTTGGATTGCTTATTGTGATTGCAATCCAACCTGAATCAGGCTCTATTACCTATCACAATGCACTGCAGGTAGTACAAAATGGGGTTAATATAGGAGAAAACCCCCCAGAGCTGTGCTCCTTAACTGTCCCTGGTGGCTAGTGGAGCGGCTGCCCAGTAATCAGTGTCCACGCCAGTGCGCACACGGCCCGCCCCCTACAGCCATGCTGGATCACGGTATAGTGTGGGCACAGAAGCCCCTTACCTCCCTTTCATCAGCGGCCTCGTGATCCCGGAGGGCGGTGTGTGTGTGACTGACCTTAGGAAGAAACCGGAGCCTCCGCTGCAGTGACCCAGCAACCAGGGCACGGGAGTATACTGCGCCGCTGGGAGTGATGGAGCTGCAGTAAAGATGTCTATTAGACCTAGCCTGCTGCAGCCCTTGTACATTCTTATAGGTGATATTTAAATAGACAAGTCAAAATTTCAAACCCCCTCTTATGGTGTAGGGTACATGGCCTTCTCTGAAGTAATCAGAGTTAGATTTGATTCAGTTATTTTATAAAAAAACAGCTAGGAAGCACAATTTAGCAGTGGGTTGCAGAGAAAAAAAATATGCTGGCAGAAAAATCCAATCGAGTGATTAAACAGCTCTTCATTTTCTGGCTTTATTTTTATGCTAACAAATTTGTTCTCTGAAAAGTGTCCACAAAGCCAAGTCTCTGATTAACACCTTTGTAAGGATGGTTTTTCACCTATTACTAAATTAAACTTGCTTCATTGGAAAGGCAGCAAGATGCATCCTCATTTCAATGTCTACTGAAATAATACAAGTTGACACCAGGAAACATTAACGCCACTGCTTCCTTGCTGCTTTCTCATGTGGAAGTCTGTTTAATGTGAAAACAAGGTGATATCTAATTAGCACACAGGTAAGGAATTAAGAAAATCTTTATTTAAGGGTGAAGATGTTTCTCACAAATTTGTTGACCCAATGCATCATTGAAATTCAAGCTGGAAAGATGATTTTAATATATCACTTGTACATTTTGTATTGCTCTTCTGATGACAATGTAGTTTGTTTTTGTCAATTACCATTTTAATAATAGGGTAAAGAAAATGAAGTGGATTTTTGAAAGAAAACAATACTGTCAATATACTATTAAAACAAATTAAAATGGTAAAAGTTATTGTACTTTAAGTAAAAATAAAAGAGCCAAAATATCAATCCCAGTTTTGGATTACTTTAATTAACAAAAAAAAAATGCATATAGCAGAAGATAGTTTCAATCTGCCTACCTCTGGGTTATGGGCCCAGCATGCTTCCATTGCTGTACTCTGCTGCACATGTAAGTGCAAGAGATCCTGAAGCACTCACTCATCATGGGAAAGTACCAATGTGTTTCTTCGTTGGTTGATGGAAGAAACATCTTACAAAAACTCTCCAGATTATTGACTTTTTAAAGTTTTTCTAGGAAACGTTTTAGATGAATGCTTATTAGCCTTTGTCAGTATGTACTTTTGCAAAGTGTCTCTGTGGCGCAATCAGTTAGTATGTACGGCTATTAACCAAAAGGTTGGTGGTTCAATCCCACCCAGGGACGTAATTGACCTTGTTATCAGATTTTGGTGATCTTTAAGTAGACAAGTCAAAATTTCAAACCCCCTGTTATGGTGTAGGGTACCTGGCCTTCTCTGATGTAATCAGAGTTAGATTTGATTCAGTGATTTTATAAAAACAGCTAGGAAGCACAATTTAGCAGTGGTTTGCAGAGAAAAAAAATATGCTGGCAGAAAAATCCAATTGAGTGATTAAACAGCTCTTTATTTTCTGGCTTTATTTTTATGCTAACAAATTTGTTCTCTGAAAAGTGTCCACAAAGCCAAGTCTCTGATTAACACCTTTGTAAGGATGGTTTTTCACCTATTACTAAATTAAACTTGCTTCATTGGAAAGGCAGCAAGATGCATCCTCATTTCAATGTCTACTGAAATAATACAGGTTGACACCAGGAAACATTAACGCCACTGCATCCTTGCTGCTTTCTCATGTGGAAGTCTGTTTAATGTGAAAACAAGGTGATATCTAATTAGCACACAGGTAAGGAATTAAGAAAATCTTTATTTAAGGGTGAAGATGTTTCTCACAAAATCGTTGCCCCGATGCATCATTGAAATTCAAGCTGGAAAGATGATTTTAATATATCACTTGTACATTTTGTATTGCTCTTCTGGTGACAATGTAGTTTGTTTTTGTCAATTACCATTTTAATAATAGGGTAAAGAAAATTAAGTGGATTTTTGAAAGAAAACAATACTGTCAATATACTATTAAAACAAATTAAAATGGTAAAAGTTATTGTACTTTAAGTAAAAATAAAAGAGCCAAAATATCAATCCCAGTTTTGGATTACTTTAATTAACAAACAAAAAAATGCATATAGCAGAGGATAGTTTCAATCTGCCTACCTCTGGGTTATGGGCCCAGCATGCTTCCATTGCTGTACTCTGCTGCACATGTAAGTGCAAGAGATCCTGAAGCACTCACTCATCATGGGAAAGTACCAATGTGTTTCTTCGTTGGTTGATAGAAGAAACATCTTACAAAAACTCTCCAGATTATTGACTTTTTTAAGTTTTTCTAGGAAACGTTTTAGATGAATGCTTATTAGCATTTGTCAGTATGTACTTTTGCAAAGTGTCTCTGTGGCGCAATCAGTTAGTGTGTACGGCAATTAACCAAAAGGTTGGTGGTTCAATCCCACCCAGGGACGTAATTGACCTTGTTATCAGATTTTGGTGATCTTTAAGTAGACAAGTCAAATTTCATACCCCCTGTTATGGTGTAGGGTACCTGGCCTTCTCTGATGTAATCAGAGTTAGATTTGATTCAGTGATTTTATAAAAACATCTAGGAAGCACAATTTAGCAGTGGGTTGCAGAGAAAAAGAAATATGCTGGCAAAAAAATCAAATTGCGTGATTAAACAGCTCTTCATTTTCTGGCTTTATTTTTATGCTAACAAATTTGTTCTCTGAAAAGTGTCCACAAAGCCAAGTCTCTGATTAACACCTTTGTAGGGATGGTTTTTCACCTATTACTAAATTAAACTTGCTTCATTGGAAAGGCAGCAAGATGTATCCTCATTTCAATGTCTACTGAAATAATACAGGTTGACACCAGGAAACATTAACGCCACTGCATCCTTGCTGCTTTCTCATGTGGAAGTCTGTTTAATGTTAAAACAAGGTGATATCTAATTAGCACACAGATAAGGAATTAAGAAAATCTTTATTTAAGGGTGAAGACGTTTCTCACAAAATTGTTGACCCAATGCATCATTGAAATTCAAGCTGGAAAGATGATTTTAATATATCACTTGTACATTTTGTATTGCTCTTCTGGTGACAATGTAGTTTGTTTTTGTCAATTACCATTTTAATAATAGGGTAAAGAAAATGAAGTGGATTTTTGAAAGAAAACAATACTGTCAATATACTATTAAAACAAATTAAAATGGTAAAAGTTATTGTACTTTAAGTAAAAATAAAAGAGACAAAATATCAATCCCAGTTTTGGATTACTTTAATTAACAAAAAAAAATGCATATAGCAGAGGATAGTTTCAATCTGCCTACCTCTGGGTTATGGGCCCAGCATGCTTCCATTGCAGTACTCTGCTGCACATGTAAGTGCAAGAGATCCTGAAGCACTCACTCATCATGGGAAAGTACCAATGTGTTTCTTCGTTGGTTGATGGAAGAAACATCTTACTAAAACTCTCCAGATTATTGACTTTTTAAAGTTTTTCTAGGAAACGTTTTAGATGAATGCTTATTAGCCTTTGTCAGTATGGACTTTTGCAAAGTGTCTCTGTGGCGCAATCAGTTAGTATGTACGGCTATTAACCATAAGGTTGGTGGTTCAATCCCACCCAGGGACCTAATTGACCTTGTTATCAGATTTTGGTGATCTTTAAGTAGACAAGTCAAAATTTCAAACCCCCTGTTATGGTGTAGGGTACCTGGCCTTCTCTGATGTAATCAGAGTTAGATTTGATTCAGTGATTTTATAAAAACAGCTAGAAAGCACAATTTAGCAGTGGGTTGCAGAGAAAAAAAATATGCTGGCAGAAAAATCCAATTGAGTGATTAAACAGCTCTTCATTTTCTGGCTTTATTTTTATGCTAACAAATTTGTTCTCTGAAAAGTGTCCACAAAGCCAAGTCTCTGATTAACACCTTTGTAAGGATGGTTTTTCACCTATTACTAAATTAAACTTGCTTCATTGGAAAGGCAGCAAGATGCATCCTCATTTCAATGGTAAGTCAAGCTTCTTGCCCTATGTTCCCTGTCAACGGATGAAGACGCATCATTATCTACCGCAGTCATTTTTGCCCAATAGATATGCAAGAAGTTTAGATTCCCCTTTCTTTGCAGGTAAAGGAAGGAAAAGGAAGAGGTCTGTAGCCTCTTCAAGATCGCAGGACCAGAGATTGTCCTCTGCTTCTGCCAAATCCACTGCATGACACTGGGGCTTTCTTGCAGGAGCCCACACCAGTGGGGGCACGTCTAAAACTCTTCAGTCAGTTCTGGATTCATTCGGACCTGGACTCGTGGGTTTTACAAATAGTGTCCCAAGGGTACAAACTGGGGTTTCAAGACGTTCCCCCTCACCGATTGTTCAAATTGGCCTTAGTCAGCAGGGAGAAGGTTTTTATTCAAGCCTCTTCGTGGTCCCGAAGCCGGACTGCTCAGTCAGACCAATCTTAAATCTGAAATCCCTCAATTTCTTCCTAAAGAAATTCAATTTCAAGATGGAATTTCTCAGGGCAGTGATCTCCAGTCCGGAGGACGGAGATTTCATGGTTTTGGTAGACATAAAGGATGCCTACTTACATGTTCCCATTTAGCCACTGCCTCAAGCTACCTAAGGTTTGCAATTCAGGATTGTCATTACCAATTTCAGACATTGCCGTTTGGTCTGTCCACGGCTCCGAGGATTTTCACCAGGGTGATGGCGGAAATTATGGTTCTCCTTCGCAAGCAAGGAGTCACAATTATCCCGTACTTGGATGATCTCCTGATAAAGGCGAGATCCAGGGACCAGTTGGTGCAAAACATTGCACTCTCCCTGACAGTTCTTCAACAACATGGTTGGCTCCTAAACTTGCCAAAATCGCAGTTGGTCCCAATGACGCGGTTGTTGTTTTTGGGAGTCATACTGTTAGGCGCCGGGGTCCGCTTGATGGTCTGCGCGGCCCGGCGCCTAGCAACTAGAGACGCCGTGCACGTACAGCCGCCGGCTCCCTAGCAACGCTAGACGCCGGGCGCGCTGAGCCGCACGGACCCTAGCAACGGGGACGCCACTGGCGGACCGCGTTCCCCGTTGCTAGGCTTTAGGAAATTAAGATATTCACCTGCTCTCTGGCCGTGCAGCAAGGCAGCTGCACGGCATTTATTCTAATCAGCCTTTAGCAGCTGATTGGAGGACTCCTTGTTAAATACACTCCCAGGGCTTCTCACAGACGCCGGTAATAGCTTCCTGCATGCTGCCTTTGTTTGCTGAGAGTCTGTTTCCAGTCCTGCTGTATCCGGTCATTCCAGTCCGCAGAAGTCCGGTATTCGGGAGTTATCATCTCATCCCAAGAGGTCGTTTGGTTCCCTGGAGTCCTGACTGATCACCGTTTTATATCCAGTGGTGTTCGTGAGTTGCGGCTCTGCCGTGTGTTGCGGCTCAGCCGCTTTACCTTTTATATTTTGTGTTTGGAGCATTTGCGGAGGGTTCCGCTTCCACAAGTCCTCTCTGGTACTTGGCGGTGCCGGGTAGGAGAATTGGACAAGTGGATATTTTGGTTGTCCTTTTTCCTGGCGGTTTCTCCGCACATATTATAGTTTTGAGTTTGCTTAGCCCCTGGCCTGGTTGTTTAGTTAGAGGGCCTCTTGTTATCACCCTGTCTCAGGTTTCCCTTTGTCTCTCATTAAGACCGGGGGGCATCGAAGTTGGGCAGACATAATCCGCCCTTCAAACGCGGCTGCCAAGGGCTCAAGAAACCATAGTCTCGCAGGGGATTTCTGACAACACGGGTGAGACAACAGAGTTAGGGCGCCGGGGGCTATTTTCCTGTCCTGCTCCCTTCCCCAGCATTCCGTTCCAGTGCTCCAGTCCTTGCCATAAGATCTTCTCTGACCAGAGTGCTGGAATCATAACATTATTACCGGCCATACCAAAACTTAAAATTAAACGGGGTTTAATTTTTTCTCATTCAGTTTTGTGAGAGTTTATCTGCCTCATGAATCCAACAGGTTTAGGGCCAAATCCTGGTCAGCTCTTAGTCAGCCAGATTCAAGAACTTACTCAGATGGTTCAGGATCTTTCTCTTCGGGTGAAGTCGCAGGAAGATCTTTTGCGAGCTTCCCCAAGGGTAGTCCCTGAACCAAAGATGCATTTGCCTGACCGTTTTTCTGGTGATAGAAAAGAGTTTTTTTAATTTTAAAGAATCCTGTAAACTTTATTTTCGTTTAAGACCGACTTCCTCGGGTACTGAATCTCAGCGGGTCGGGTTTATTATTTCTTTGCTCCAGGGGGATCCTCAGACCTGGGCATTTGGTTTAAGAGCAGAGGATCCGGCATTGTTGTCAATTGACGCTTTTTTTGAGTCTTTAGGGCTCTTGTATGATGACCCTGATAGAGAGGCGTCCGCTGAAAGTCAGTTGCGCG